>NW_014334004.1:96783-96989 GCF_000341935.2 Cephus cinctus | reverse complement strand
TCTCTGTCTCTCTGTCTCTCTGTCTCTCTGTCTCTCTCTCTCTCTCTCTCTCTCTCTCTCTCTCTCTCTCTCTCTCTCTCTCTGTCATTAGGTAAAATCGGTGTAATCCACCACTGGGAATCCTTAGCCCACTTTCTTATAACAGTTTCTTCCTTCCTCATAGGATACTTCCGGTGGAGGCCTGTATCTTCATTATTTCTGGGGCG
>NW_014334004.1:79219-96117 GCF_000341935.2 Cephus cinctus | reverse complement strand
GCTGGGTTCTAGCTCACTGCTACCGAGTTAACGAAACAAAGCTCCTATTTCCGAGGACTCATTAACCTAACGACAGTTTAACTTTGAGTCTGGGTATTAGTCGCAATTCTTATGCAAAGAGGACTTCTCGCACTTGCTTCCCAGGTGCTTGAGTGCCACTTGGACCCGACTAAGCGTCAACAGACGCATAGTTTACGTTTGTAAGCTGCTTCGGAATGTTCACGCTTTGTCTTCGGCATCTCGTTTCTCTGCCCGGTTTTACACTACCTGTGCTCGGCACAGTTTCGCCTGGTTAAGTTCGAAACTCTTGTTCGTCACTCGGTATATCGACATAGATACATTGGTCATCTGTATCCTACGCGCACTTGAAAGTGACAGTTTCGCCTGGTTAAATTCGAAACTGTTCTTTGTCACTCGTAATATCGACGTACATACGTTAGTTATCTGTGGTGTCTGTGTACTTAAAAATCGTGATAATTCGGGCCTCTGTCAACTGTTTTTGTTCAATGGCAAGTCACAAGTAAATTGAGATTATTAAAGTGGGTCTTGACAAACTGACTAGTCATCGTGATCACTTGCGATCCGAGCATTACTCGGAGAAGCGCTTTATAGCGGGTAACTCGCTTGTTAGAAAAGTACCGAGCTGCAGGAGAATTATATGAGTGGGAACAATCAACATTTTATAAGCCAGGGCGATATGAACTGATAATTTTAGATAGAAAACTGATAGTACTTGTCTGTCTTTTGTATGCAAACGATTAAATCTGTTTATTTTTGAGCAAATGCGTTTTTGCCTCTGTGGCTTTTACACTGAGGCGATACTGTACACGTGGGTACAGTAATAAGTCAGTTATCTTATCTTCGTCTTCGCCCAATGCTCCAGAGATTACTGAAAAATTTGGCGACTAGTGCATGACTGCGTCTTTGATTTATTGCACTCAGTGGAAAATTATTTGCTTCGAGTACATTTACCAAATGCATACAGATAGACTATAATGGATTAGGCGTGTTTTGTGCTAAAATCGTAAACAGGAATGCCGCTTGTCGCAGTTAATGAGAACTGTGTCACTGCACGTAAAAATTTTTCTTTAAAATATCTTTAATTTTCGTTAAATATTCATCTACTAATCGGGAAGATTCTGATTAGTCTCTGTAAGTAAATAGGGTTGTTATTCCTAGATTGTAATGGTTTGATACGACGAAGATAAAAATATCTTTGAACATAAATATACTATATAACCAACAAGAATTTCAATTGCCTAAAATCTATGTAATTTATTGGGAAAATACAAGTGAGACAATCTAATGCAATGTAAGGTCCTTACACCTGACGATTCGAGGCAAATCAGCTGAGAAGCTTCTGGTGTTGTCTTTTGGTAGTGTCAGCAACCATTTCGGATACCCTACATTTCCTATTTTCACTAGCTTTATTGACTAAGATTTATCGAGCTTTTACAACTTTTCAAAAGTTTTCTCCTTGCTTACTACTCAGTTACTCCTTCACTCGTTGACTAACTTTGACCTTTTCCCCACACCTCCCTCCCCTTGCCACCCTGCCTCTTTCCATCATCAGGGAATCACAAATTAATCGCTGTTCATGGTTTTCGAAAGACTACTTTATTATGGCAGGAACTGTCGTTTCGCGTTACGGCTAGATTGCTCCTCTCCATTGGACTGCTCTGGCTAACTTTCGATAGAGTTCCCGCTATGATGTATGAATTCGAATAAGAATCATTAGTCTTTCCGACTGTGCCGGACGTTTCCAAATCCTGAATTGGACAATTGCTTTTCATCCTCACGCTCCTCTGGATAACCGAGTACGTGGCGTAACTTCTTGCAATTCTTGTGAAATTTCAAGCAGGCAACCTTAGCAGAGAGTCTAGCATTGATTTATTGCGTTTTAGTCGTTACTCGTCTTAAAGTAAATTTTTATATTATATATATAACGCCGCAAAGACGATAAGATACCAAAATTGTGAATATCTACCCAGAAAATAAATTCAAGTGGTACCGCAATAAGAGTGATTTTTACAGTCACTCAAGTTACGAAGAAAACGTATACATGAGGGCGAAAGGTACACGAGGTTCTGTAAAGTCGAACTAGGAATCCGCAGTATAATGACGCCGAGTTAACAGGATTCGGCCGCTCAAATGAAGAAATTTCGAGAGGACAAGCGTATTTGGAAGCACTCGAGGCGCGCGCGATTTTTTTTCGTGCTCTACGTTTCGCATGACCCACATTTTCAATGAGAAAGGTTGTATAAAAGGAAGGCTGGTTGACTTACTAAACGAAACTCGTACGTTGACCAAAATATGAAAAATGCAAAGTAATGCGACAACTTTCGTGGCCGATGGAGTTTCCTTCAAGTTTTCATGATATATCTCCACGACATGAAAAGTCGTGGTGGCCAAGGACGCCATCATGAATTAAATTAAATCTCAAAGAATTCCATCGACGCTTTTGGCTCGAATGTAGGGAAATAAAAGGTAAGCCTTTGTGCATCCAAAGACTGTTCCGTGTAACTTTGAGTCTCGGGATTTCTCACCAATGCTTTTCATGAGAAATCCGCAGAACGATGAACTTTCGATTCTGATCTAACTGCACTGATTCAGGCTTTGGACAGAAGCTTTGGTTCTTGGCTAGATTCTGGTCACAAAAAGGGGTCATAAGGTTTCTATAGTCGCAGGTAACTTTTGCGTTCTTTTATTGGGTCCAAAGGATGACTATCTTAATTACATACACTTGTGAGCGCAAGAGAAAGCGAACGAAGGGGCAAGAGGGATTGATCGGTAGAAAAAGAAATGATATGAGATGGCGAGAGAGCGAGAGAGAGAGAGAGCAAGAGAGAGAGAGAGAGAGAGAGAGAGATTCGAAATAAGAAAATACAAGATAAAAGATGAGAAATGAATTTATGGAGCCGGAGGCTCCCTGTATTTTCGTCTGTATCCGAAACGAGTCTGAAGCATCTCTCGGTTTCTCGAGGTACCCTCACCCATTCCCTGTGACGAGAAGGCCACTCGTGCGCAGCCAATTCAGTTAATTTCATCCTTGCGAGCCAAGAAGACGATTTTGCGCCGCTTGCGTTTCTAGATCGTAGACGGCACTCGTGGCTTTTTTTTTTTGGAATTTCCGCAATCTTCGTAAGTGGACGAGGGATTGTTTTCCAGTGCTTCTACCTAGACAGCCCTACCTACTTCCTTCCATACTCACTGAGCAAGGAAATAATTTCTTTGGAAAAACAGAAATAAAGATGAGAAAAACTCTTTTAGAAATTTTACAACTTCAATAAAAAAAAGCGATACCATTAATTGTTTCACAAAAATTCTTCACTATAGGAAAATAAAATGCATGCGGACAATAAAAAAAGAAATCGACGATACTATAACTCAGATATGATGAATGTAAATTGAAATTCAATTCCAGTGAATTGTGACGCTGGCATGGTATTGCGCGTAATGTTTATTTGTCATCGACAACGAGCAAGAGGAAGAAGCGTAATTCACGTTTTCAAAGTGCTGGCGACTGCAATGTCACTGTTGCTTGTAAAGAAAAAAATTTTTAAAACCTATCAACCGAATCAACGTTGAGTTATTTCTGACCGATGATCGTCCGTAGCATCGCTTGCAGAATGCAGAGTCGTGTCACCAATCGTCTCTTCCGCCTTACAAACATTGCGTAATCATCCGTCTAATATATACATACAGGATGAATTGCATTTTCCCCGTTTCCCATACCCAGTACCTCATTGTTGCCAACTACTAGTAATCATAAGCTACGGTTGCACGACGGCTTTAAACTGGATTAGTTAATACCGATATGAGAGAATTGACCAATCCCAAATATTCCTTACGAGTGAAAATGTCTGTGATTTATCTATTCCTTTAGATCAGTGATAAGTAAACCGGTTGAAGATTGCCGTGTTAAACGTAGTCATATTGAATGACGGGTACTTCACGATATCTGGTAAATGTCAATAGAGCACTTTCATAAATACAAGGCGTATTCGCAAGGCGTACGACTTGCAGTAGAGAGATGGTCGTGCAATGAACTAGTCAGTATCTCGATACACTTCGTCGCAGCTCACTGTGAATGCTTGCAATGTTAAGAAGGCATATCACGCAAGTGCAATTTAAATTAGTATTCTACAAAACTCAAGAAAACCCACAAGATGCACCGATGTCATTACCACTGAGGAGAGTTGCAATATAAAAGAAGATCCGTCCGATTCAACAGAGCCAGGGAAAAATCTGAAGAATCGTTAGAAGCCAAATTTCGAAATGAGTGTGGCCAACGACGAAAGAGCCTTGTGGATTAGAAAGGAAGTACTTCCAAGCGTGGAAAAAGCACTTGAGAAATACAATGAGGAAAGCACTTCGTACTCCTGGCAAATGTCTAGCCCAAAGGCAGCTTTTTACGCATCCAGCGTTTATTTCGTTCACGGCACATTGGGCGACAAGCAAATAGATCTGGTTATTAAGACACCACCGATCGTGGCAGAGTTACGGGCGCTCATCAATTGTGACGATTTATTTCACAACGAGATTGTGTTCTACAGGAAATTTGTCAGGTACTACGAAAACATACCTAAATGCATATACGCGTCCAACGAGCCTCTGTGCAATGCTGTCATTGCGGTAGAAAATATCGAGAAACGTGGTTTTAAGATTGTGCCAGGATCGCGATTAAATTTGGAGTACGTTTTGGCAGCGATGAAAGAGTTGGGAAGATTTCATGCTCGCGGATACATTCTGAAAGAGAGCCAACCTGAACAATATTTTGAAATTCTCAAAAACCTACGACAAGGTGGTTCCGATGAAAATCATCAACGGTTCTTTGAATCCATTGAATATTTTATTAAAAGAGTTATCGGTATGTACGGCTTGAGAGTTAACAACGATCCTGCTTATTGGAAGAAAATGGAAAGCGATCTCGGTCGGATAATAAAACGAGCCAGTGAAACGAGCACTGTCTACGACGATTCGATAGCAGTCCTGTGCCATGGCGATTTTACCAAAAACAACGTTCTCTTCAAGAGGACCGGCGATCGGATAGAAGCGACCCTTATAGACTTTGCTCAAGTAAAACATAGCTCACCGGCAATCGACGTTTCCACTTTGCTCTACGTCTCCACATTTAAGAAAGATCGCACCGAACGATTTGACGATATCTTCAAAGCCTACCACGATGCTCTGCTCGGCTATCTGCGCGACGATCATAATTTCGCCATTGATTTAAAGAAATATTCACTCGAAACTTTTAAAGAGGATTACCACAAGCACATGGCTCACGGGATGTTCATTGCCAGCTACTTTCTACCAGCCATGTGCGCTAAGCGAAAAATCAGTATAATGGATTATTTCTTGAACGAGCGAGAAATATACTACGACATGTTGATTGAATCTAACGAGGACACTTTATTCGAGGAAATAATTGAGCTGCTTATTCAAATCAATGAAATTTATAATCTAAACCCCTTCTGATCGACGATTGAAGTTATGACCGTGCATGCCATAATCAGCAAGGAAAGTCACTCGCTTCATAAACACACCCACAAGTCCGAGTCGTTATTTCTATGTTTGGTCCCGAATTCCTTATCAGGAGTCTCATTCGATATCATAAGTCAAGGGGTTAATAATGCCCAAACCAGTTAAGCCTGGTCCTTGTATGAAGTCATCGAGTGACAACGCCCTAGACAAATGGTTCAAACTCAAGCACATGTTATGATGAGACCATACCATGGAGACAATGAACTCTGACAGTTTCTATTTGCGAAATATTATGAATCCCATTGTAGTTACTAAGTGTTTATAAAATCGAAGGCGTAACTCGGTGTGCACCAAATTTCTTACGCCAATTTCCGAATACGCGTGCGATGTAAATATTAATTAGTGATAATTGAATTAGAGTGGATGGCCCTGTCCCATGGCCAGAGTGATGGCCATTCACCTTAGTCAAATTTTTCGCCTGATAAACTTTATCGTAGACATTCAAGATCAATTCTCGGTACTGATGTAACGCGTGGACCTTCAAGCCCGAGCGTCTCTCAGTAGTTTGTCCGATGTGAAAATAAAGGAAATATGTTGACCCTAAGGCGTGGGTGTATTCGGTATTCAGCCTTCAGCCTTTACTATTCTGTCTCCTGTCTGTTGTCCTTTGTCGTTATCTTGAGCCAGCCTTGAATTTCACCAGAGGATTAACGTAACCTTTCGTCCTTTTCAGCTAAATTACGAGCTCCGTGAATACAGTCACGAGGGGACACTAGTATTAGTGCGAACGGCAGTGATAGTAGAGAGTTGAAACTATCTGACGCGATGACGTAACTCATCTGCCATAAGATAATAACACAGTGGAAAATCAAGAGAAGTACGAATGTACATATAGCAGCGTCTTATCAAGGAATAAATATGATAATTATAGGTGTTTACAGTAGGCGATGCTCTATGGAATTGACCCGCATAAGCGACAATCACGTATCCGACGGGAGCGTAAATATGCTTTTCTTGTTTCCATAACTGCAGGCTATCTACGTTTCGGATGAAAGTATTGCACCGTCCTTTTATAGAGGCAAAAACTTTGTCGTGTTCGTCTGTTTCTTACGGCGGGAAGAATGAAGTTTCCGTGAAATTTGACTTATCGGCTTTCACAGCACAATTCTGCGTTACAAGCATTTTCGGCTAAAAGATTCTCGCCTTTCGCGTTACCCAGTCAGTTTCTAGGTATAATTTTCCAATCGTCTCTAATCCGCAGCCGGTTACCTCTGACATTTAAAGACAGTTTTCTTGTGAAACTTTAAGAGAATCATGTAATGAGTCTTCTTGTCAATGAGGATGCTCGCCAAATGGAAAAGCTAATCCGTTTAGTGGCGCAAAGTCTTCAAAGTTCTGACTAATGCGGTTTTACTAGAACAACAGGACTTCTGATTGTGAGAATCGAAAACTTTTCTACAATTTTTTTAAAAATAATACAACTTACTATTTTTCCTCTGTAACGTAGCACAAACTCGATACGGGCCGGTTACGCAAGTCCAAGGGTCAAGACTCTAAATACATTCACGGAATTCTTGTTTCGTATTAACCTCACGCACGTGCCGATTCTTTAACTTTTTTCCATCCTCATCACGTAATCAATGTCGTCTAGAAACGTATGGCTTGAAAAAAGTATTTTTCCTTTCGCTTT
The DNA here is from genome assembly GCF_000341935.2 of Cephus cinctus. Classification (NCBI taxonomy): domain Eukaryota; kingdom Metazoa; phylum Arthropoda; class Insecta; order Hymenoptera; family Cephidae; genus Cephus; species Cephus cinctus. The sequence goes on along the minus strand of NW_014334004.1, from coordinate 88,940 downwards.
CTTCCTTTTCTTTGTCATATTTTTTTATTTACAAGAAAGACGCAAGGCGCAGCAGCAAGACAAATAGCCAAGGTTTCGTTACTTTTTTTGTTGTCTTATAATCCCTATATTTATCATGTATTTTTTAAATATATTTTATGCATACATATATGGGTTATCCATACGGGAAGGGTGAAACTGGGCTGGTTTCAGGCATCAGGGCGAGAGGTAAGTATGCAAATGCAAGAGTACATTTATCTCGGCACCACGCCCATGTATTTCCTGGGAGCTTCCGGACGCATTGTCGGGGCGAATCGAATCCCCACACCCTGAGGCCCACCAGTGCCACCCAAGCCCCGATACTCCGGAGATTTACGAGCAAACTAGCCTGGTCCCCAGGGCTAATAGACCGGCAAGTTATGGGGCAATTCAATTTAATTTCAGAAAATAAACAACCGCGTCCCCCGCCAGCGATCAATGTATTCAGAATTGGCAACATCTCGGAGATGGCAGGAGCTCATCGAAGCGGTCCAGATCCTTCTGCCTAAGAATAGTTCTTTCACTCTAAAGCATCGCGATACAGTTTCGCTATTTCACGTGTTCAGGACACAATAGCGCAATTACCTATAACTATAATATTTACAGACGTCGCGGTCTCGACGCTGGAGATTTGAATTGCAACCGGATTTGAAAGAAACGCGACGGCGAATTAGAGCGGTCGTTACGATCTAATTGTTAAACAGCTCGCGGCGCTGCACAAGCCGCGTTTCCACTAACGACGGGCAGCTTGGGGTAATGGTCGCTCCGACCAATGAGAATGGAGTTGAGTTTCAGATTATATCGTTTCTCGAGCGTCCTCGGCACTTTGTGTATTTCCGCCCGATACTCAAAATCAAATCGTTGCACCAACTTTAAAGAGCATTGCACTTCTCGTCATGTATCACGCAATCGGTTCACCTTTTTGCATTAAAAGAAAAAGCTATACTATATAATTTTTCCAATTTTCAAGTCTCATTCTGTAAACTCTATTTCGAGTATTAATTGTAAAGGCAATCGCATTAGCCTTTCATGGGATTTCATACAGCACAGAAAGACCAGTCGTGTACATGATTGTGCTCGTGACTCTATTTGGCTGCATCGCTGGGCAGAGGTATTGCTGTTTGTATTTCAATACGAATTTGCATTTCTATCGGTTTGACTGTGGCTGTTCCAGATACGACCAGGAAACTATTCGGTAGTCTGTCCGACTTATATTTCTTGTTAATCGAGAATGATATTTCATGAGGCGTGAGAGATGCGGGACAGATACAATCGTACGTCATAGTGTTCCGGAAGAGTGTAACGACTTTGGATAATCTAAAGGGAAAAGCGGTTGCGGGTCGTTCGAACCGACGGCATTCTGCTTTCTGACGATTATCAGGGCGGCCGTCGCGTATTAAAAAGGAAGCCACGTACGGAAGATGTCAGGAGCTCCGTGGGTGGGGTGAAACGAGGGGAAGACAAGGGGGGCTGGATGGCTCGTATTTATTAAGGCCATTAACCCCTGTGGAACTGGGGATTCGAGTGATGAGGCTGAAGGTGAATTCGAAAAGAAAGAAGGCTTTACCGGTGAGATAAAGAGTAGTCATCGGCCTGAATGAAATACAGGAACTGCTTGGAAAATGAAAAATGGGCCTATACACAAGACGGACTGGAGGGCTCGTATCAACTGATCGGGTATCGTCTGGATGCGTTTCTTCTAGAATTCCTTCGTACTCGAAGAAACCAGACTAGGCCGATTCCATTTAGCCATGAGGACTTTGATCGATTTGTAGAATTTCTCTGACTAGCAAAGAGTATGGTAGAGAGCTTTGGTTAAATCTCTCCCTATAGGAAGAAAGTTCTCGTGGAAAAGTGTGCAGCACTAAAGCCTTATCCATCAAGATTTATATGAAACGTTAGAGTAAAAGTCGAATCCAATGAATACTTTGTCCAATTCGCTTTTAACATCGATCAGCCATGAAACACAAGCATGAATATATACATTTATGTATATATATGAAAGCTACATATTGTACTGCTATAAAAGTGTGGAAAACCAGTATATCCTGTCCGTGGGACAAAAACCATGAGAATACCTCGAAGACTAGAAAAGTACCTTTTCAAACGAATTGCTTCAAACTCGAATGAGATCTCGTTGTCGAAAGCTGACCCCTGCCCCTCTGGCTATTTTACGTTAGTAAAAAAGGAGTATCGTGAAATATTGAGAAATACGAGATGGACAGAGAGCGTGGAAGAAATTCGAGTGAAATTATAAGATCCGTAAGGAGCCAGAGAGGGATACAAATATTAATTCGAACGTAGCGGTACGATCAAGGATACTTGTGTTTGGATTCGGCAGAATCAAAATCGACCCGTGCATTTATATCGGGAGCGTAATATTATGTAATTGTCGCCCCTCGAATATCGAACGATCAAACCCACTTCTCTGATTCGTTATTCTCAATCGCAAATCACCCCGTATCACCAACAGTCTTAGACTCCCGACCTCTGCCAATCCCAGCCTCTCATTTCCTGCATCCACAGGTTCACCTGGTAAGCGTTATCGCTATCTCTACCATTTTCGTTTAATCGGGCTATTGTTATTCTGCGTGAGCAAGACGATATCAGCAGAGACGAGCGTGCTTTACGTATACCGTCTTGTGAAAGATTGTGACTCTAGGAAAAGGGTATGCAAAAGAGGAGGAAGCCCAGTCGGGGCCAGATTAGCCTATATCCAGTTACACCCCTTTCGACATACATAGCAGCGATGCTCAGCCTGACTACGGCTTCATATTATTGTCTGTTATTGCTCGAAGGGAAGGCTTTAGATTTCCTTAAGGAAATTTCAGGGGGGACGACGAGTAACGAAATACGCTATGAAATTTCTAAGTCTTGAATTTCGTCCATTCCTGGGAATGTGTGATGACATCGATTGGGCGAATCTCGCTGAGCTCGGACCACGTGGCTGCGACGCGATAGATACATCGTACGCTAAGCGAAATTTTTTATTCTGTGTTTCGCGAGTACAAAAATTACACGACAGTCCTCGAATCAACTGCACCGACTGGAAGATCCTGCGCGAATGATAAATTCTACTATCGTCGACGTCAATTTCATGAAGATTGGAACTTTAACAGAGCTCTTTGTGCCGCGAAGCATTTTCACTCTGGGAGAGCATTATTCGCTTGAACGTTTCCTTAGAAATAGAAAAACAATGGCAAAAAAAGTTGTCCTCTTTAACAAAGTTTCATGAAATCTGCCAAGCTCTTGTTGAATCGCACGCGTTTGTTTCAGAGAAAAACAAAAAAAAACATTTCACGCGAAATTGAAATATTTCACGGTCGCGACAGCGTTACGTAACACTTGCGACGCATAACGAGAAAGCTCATCCGTCAGCTAGATTCAAGGATTATACAACGTGGATACAGTGAACACGCGAGAGAATCTCATTAAGGGCTCACGCGCAAAACCAATACACATTACGGATCCGCCCTCGCCTAAGTGCTTCCTTCGGCTGTTCTCTGTGGCTGGTCCATCTGCACGTCCGCAAATAACCACGTATAATAACCCTATAGTCCTCTGGTACCATAATGCTACGATACTGGGACCTGCAAGTGACAATGCACTTATAGCCGCACTTACTTCGGGTATCCATGCGCTATCCTATGGTCAATTTTCGTTAGGTTACTCCGGTGGATATTTACGCACCATGTATTTTCACCTTAATATAGATTGGCATTACTGGGTTTACGTTACACGAAATTTGTACTGGTACGATTATGTTAAAGACGCGTATAGTATCACTCTGTGGAAGCATGCTTATTTTCTTGATTCCAGAATTTATCTATTTCCCCTATTCAATTCGCACAATAAAAAATCCTCTGGGGATGTCTCTTGGTTTATTCGGATATATCGCTCGATCGAATGAATAGCCTAGCGGGAGAAAAGGACGTGCACCTAACGAAAAAACGGTTTTTCCGAACTGGCTACAAGACACAACGTTAGCTCAAGGCGAACCAGCAGCAGCACGGTAGTTTGGGGCGAAACGGGAAAAAGTATAGCTATTATTATTCATCCTCTCGATAGGAGTTAACGAAGCTTCGTGTAAACTCTTCTTGGCAGGGTATACATATAGGGTAATGCGTTAGAAGAAGTATGAGAATGGGGACATGAGTTTTCGTCAACAAAGGAGTAATCCGACGTCACGATATCAATCGATTGGGGATTTACATGTAAATAGCTTCAGAAATTTCTGGATCGGTCGAACTGATCAAGTCGCCCCATCGACTTCTCCTTTCGCTGCCCTACAAACGTGTAACATGGTAGAACGTATTTATCATCGCCGTCTCCTGAGCCCTCCTATTTTCCTCGTTAATAAGAACAGTCGATCCTGAACATTAATGCGGCTAATGGGATTGGAATTTCAATTGGCTTTTATCATCAGATAATGAGAACTCTGCTCGTCGGGCCTTTTAAAAGGGGTAACGTTTCCAAAGTGGCGCGTGTCACAGAATTTCGCGTGTTTCCACAGTACGGCTTACATTTCACATTTTTAAACGTTCGTCGCGTGTATATCCAACACGTGCTCGTGCAATGGAAGCCGGCCTGGGTCCTCGAGTCCCTGGACACGGTATTACTAGTGGTAGCTAGGGCTCTCACGCGATCATCTTGGCCAAGGACGCGTGGGGGAAGGAACCTTCAATCGATAAAGAAAAATCAAGTGAAATTCTCCGTTAATAAGAGAAATAAAACTCGTTCAGATAATACAGGTCAAATTATTCTTACAACATTCAATCTTATTCTATCAGACGTGCGGTCGTATCATTTTTACAAACATATTATTAAAAATAATTCAACATCATTTGCTTCGTTTCCTTTGACGTTTTCAAAGTGGCCATAGCGATCGTATGGTATTCGATCAATGAACAAGACACCGTGGAATTTACAGGAACAAAATTCGATTCGTCCGATAGAAACACGAGAATGCAGTTGCGGATTCTCACCCAGTGAATTCAGTTTCGGAGTGCAAACGGAATGATGCAGTTCTATTTTATGCGACACACCACGTCCGTCTGCTTTCGGCAGCTGTTCTTCCGTCCCTCAATAGCAACTTTATTGGAAATCAAAATTTCTTCGGAAATATGCAAAAACTCGATGTATGACTTTAGCTTGCATTTTGTTCCCATCGCATACAATCCCACGAGTAATCGATGTCAGTATAACGGGTAATCAATAGACGAAACGTATCGAATGCAATTTCACTGCAGCAGCTTTCGATCCAATTACTATATCACTGATGTTGAATGTATGTCGCAGTACGTGTAGTATAATAAATCAATCTGAATTTCAAATGGAAACGGATTATGCGTGCGGTAATCATAGCTCAGACATTAAATCAAATCATTAGAAAGTTTTGTCCATGTACAAATCGATATATAGTCGTGCTTAAATATGGTCACTTAGTTCTTGACATGGCTTCTGCCTAAATCCTTTTTGCTTTAAGTAAATCAGTATGACGCGCATTCGGTCGCGGACTGTGGCGGAACGGGTAAATAAAAAGATATTTACGTAAAAACTGGATAAATCGAATATGGTCACGTCGACTGTAACAAGTTAGAGAAAACCGAGAGAAGTTTGTTGGAGAAACGAGAATCTAGTTGAATATAGTATGTTCGTTTGTTAATTCGCTTCTCCCACTGTGTCCTGGATGCTCTGAGATAGCGAGGAGATAGATGGCCCGTACACGTGAGATCATGTTAGCGATATCAACTCACCGCATGGTTTCCGGTTTACAAGGATCATTATTTTCGCGTTAGCCTCGCCTAGTCACTAGCTCTGTGTGGCCCGAGGTCAACCTGGTCCCGTTTTGAATAAGCAATCGTTCGTTAGAAGTACTTCGGAACCATGGTTACCGTGCCAAACCACACGGAGGAATTCGTTTTCACTCGTTTTGATAGTTTGCCTTTTTGATTTCTCATTGTTGTTTCCTTTCTGCATATACAGTATACTTTGTGTCAGTAGTATCGAATCGCAAGCTCGAATTATCTCGGATGTCATTGAGAAGATTGAGGACACATTTTTTTTTTTTGAGAATCGAAGCTTAATATTTCGATGGGGAAAAGAGAAACTTTTCGAGCTGTCGGATAGAGCGAATTGGTGGACCAAGACCCAGCATCAAAGTCTGTATCTTGATTAGAGAAGGAGAGAGTGAGTGTGTGTGTGTGTGTGTGTGAGAGAGAGAGAGAGAGAGAGTAGAGTAGAAGGACGATAGGCCGTCGGAGAAAAGGAGATAGAAACTCCACCTTGAGACGCCGAGCGTGCAGAAGAACAATTGAATCAGCGAAATCAAGCACAGCCAGTCGAATGGGGCACGGAGCAATCAGGATTCGCTATGAATTTAAATGCTGTGAGCCAAGTCCTTGCACCCGTAAAATTACTCTATCGCGAGTCATCCAGAAAACTTTCGCTCCCTATACATGTACTACACGTCGTGTTCCTTCTTCATTGCCTCTACAGAAGACTGCGGAAATTTATGGTGGTTCCTTTTGCCAGATCACAGACGAACAGTTCGACGTGAAACAGGAAAGCATCTGCTCAGGGAATAACTGGGAATTAGCTAAACCGTCACGGCGACGTGAACTCTTGCTTGCGTTTTAAAAATCTTTTTACTTTTTTATTTCCCATTCGTTTTTAGTTGCACTTTGGTAGGTTCTCGTTAGACCACAGCAGATACACTCCCTGTGGCACGTATGGGTCTTTCACTCGGAATTTCCACGTTTGAAGCCGAGTGCAATGCGAGCTAGAAAAAACGTCAGCTCGGTGAAGTAAAAAGGACGAAAGGAAAAAAGAAAGTAGAGTGAAAGGAGGCTGAATGGATCTAGAAAACTTTTACATCGTGAAAAGATCGACAGCAAATATACCAGACTGCATACATAATTAATCGTTAGACATGTTCGTAGAAAACCTATCTGTCAGCGCTTTTCCCGATGGCGCATATTTAATTGGTACTCAACTTTTATCTACATCCCTCGACATCAAGGTACATCCACACGGTGCGGTAAGGGATCCGAGCGACCCCTAAAATTTCTGGGGATAAGAATTCGTACGTGGATGAACTGTGTTTCACTAGCCCATGGCGGTCAAAGAGATTCTTCGTACCCGTATATCGTACCTTGTCTCTAGACATCCTTAAAGACATCGAAAAATCCTTGCCACTCCTTGCCACGCGTGTACAGCTATCGACAATCCAAACTATCGTCACACGGCACAAAGGAACGAAAGAGAAGAAGGAGAAGAGAAAAAATACAAGGCTATATCCAGCAAGACTAGTGCTCTACCGAAAAGTAATATCAGAACCTTTTATTGTCTGAACGGAATCAAAGTTCGCAGAGGCTGTAATAGAACAAGTGTCTAGAGTTAGTTTTGTAACAGTTATAAAACAAGACTAGGTGAAATTTACTCGTCTCGAGAGTCTCTCTCGTTTCCTTTCCTCGTCCTGTTCTGGTCCTCTGGGAGTGACCAGCCAGCGTGTCACGGAAATACGAACCATTTTCAGGATAAGACTGCAGGGTTTTGGCTCAGCGCAGCATTGCCAACATTTCGGTCAGCTGCGAGTAGCGTGCAAATGGTCTGCAATTACCTCGCTTTCTAATTTCGTTCTGGCTGGCCTCTGGCTGATCTAACGATCAAATCTCGTGACCCCAGAGACGTGTAAGAGGAAGGCCTAGCCTCGAGCTCCCGAGCTAATCGAACCTCCCTACGCGAAGGACTGCCAGCTGCTTTTCAACTTGGCTTCGCCTTCTGTTCTCCAATTTAACGAGGTCTTTACTTCGCCGCCTCTCGGCCACCACTCCCCTCCTTGCCACCCAACAAATGGGGGTCCCCAGTTGTTACCGTCCAGCCCTTGTGACTATCTTTACAGGATATCCAGCAATGTCATAAACTTATAATCGTAGCACGGCAGGACTGTACATTCTTCTGGGATTCCTTTCAGAAACGGAGACGCCCTATGAAAAATCAGCTTCCACGTCTCTTTGACTGTGGCTGCTGTTGGTATCTATGTATGTATATCCGGGCGAGCGACGGCTCGAAAGCTGCGGCATAAATTACATGCCTAATGGTATTCTCACAAAGTGCTGCCAACAAACGGCACTGGCTAACGAGGTACTTCTGCAAAATTAAAAATCATTCTTCGCCACGAGAAGCGAGAAGAGACGCGCTGCTATCTTTACAATTGACGGAGTGCATGGCCATGGGACGTGAAGGACGCGCTGTTTTGTGCTGACGGCCCATTCAGGACTCGGCCATCTTTGCTCTCGTATACACGAATTTCCTCTTTGCTCGCGAACGTGTCACTTTCGTGCTCGCCAAGTACCTACGTATATTCCAACTGAATTGACTCGCCAGGAAACGGCATATCGCATATTCGATTTTACTCGCTCAAATATGGTCCAAACATTTGCCTCGCATACGGAGGACTTTGGGAAAATGTACGATCTGCGGCAATGCGACGTCGTTTTAATTAGCTCTTTATCGTATCGCACCGAAATTGCGTTAGGCACTTAAATAATGTTGTTTACATGAGTTCCCGCAGCTCCCCTATATCTTCCAGAACACAGCTAATGAATGTACGTATAGTATTAGATCAGGATGTCGAGGTCTTCCTCGCACAAATTAAAATTAGGTAGAACAAACTTATGATTTAATGAGATCTTCCTAAGAGCAAAGTGTCTTATGAATAAACATTATAGAATCCGCGGAAGAACCTTTTGGGTGATGTTTATGGGACTGCTTTATCTTGCGAATGTCGCCGATAGGTTGTTCAGGTGATTTCGAAGGTTTCTATAAACCTTGAAGAATGCATCATGGCTCGCGCGTCCACGAACCACAATTTGGTAAACGTACTCCGTTCGGCATACAGACTGAAATCCTACTGGGAAATTTAATTTCACCGGAATCACGTGAGGCTCGTGTGACAACAGCCCAGCCGCATCACAAAAGGCCGCTGGGTACAATGACAGGAGGACAACGATTCAAGCAAACGTCAGCCGTTCGAGAGAGAGAAAAAAGATACGAAGATAAAAAAGGAATAAATCGTTGAGTCGCTTGGGTTTTAAAAAATAAGCGTTCCGGTATCGCTGTCACGAGGGTGTGTAATCGATAACCGGATGAAATTTGATTATCGATGAATTGCCGGGAGTGCCGATCGGTTCGGTTACGTCGACCTGGGCTCTGCTATAACCTCCACCTCCACCTACCCCGCCCCCCTCCAACGTAGCAAAGCGTGTCGAAGCGTCGAATCAAAGGTGATGATGTCGTCAGGTTGTCAGAACGCAGGAGCGCCTTAGCTTTGCGATTCAAATTCTAATGGATTCGATTCGAAGTCGAAGTCACCCCCTTTCATACTATCGAGTAACTGTATAATCGGCCGGATTTTCCCGGCTTTCGCCTACAAATTGTGATGAATTTATTATGATTGACGAGCACCTGGCCATGAATCGTCAATTTCTCCGAATATATAGTCGCTCTTCAAGAAAGGGGAAAGAAAAGACGGTGACAGCCAGTCCTCGATTATTTCGTAAATACTTATTCGTTGGATTCCGAAAAATCGTAGTCGGTAACTATACTAACAGCACGATTATCGAAAAGATTGATCCAACTCGTAGCAGAAGTCATAAAGAATTTTGTTCGATTTTTTTTTTTTTTTTTGAATTGACGAATT
>NW_014334004.1:66325-79096 GCF_000341935.2 Cephus cinctus | reverse complement strand
TTTTTTCTTTTTTTTTTTTTTTTTTGAATTGACGAATTACTAATTCACCGATGGAACAAAGCTTGACGTTTCGTGCAATTTGAATAAAGCTCAATATATTCACGAAATTATATTGTGGCAGCATAATCGTTTATGAATCCCTTGTCCTCTATGGATTTTCACTTGAATACATATATCATTTATACGTATACATGAATGTATTATATCGATCCACAGAGCACAATTGGATTGTCGCAACGCGAAAGCACGATTGTACGATACGAGTCAGCTTCTATGTCAGAAGCACTATCGGATCAAAGTGCGAGGCCGACGTTTGAGTCTTGTCGATGCCAACCTTCTTCGTTGTTTCTAGCAATCGAATGAAACCGTCGCCAATTCGCCTGCTCTAAATCCCTAAGTCGCGCCGATCTCAAGCAACGATATTGATCGGTGCATTTTACACTGACCCGCTTTTACGAAGGCCCATAAAGTCCATGGAAGGAAAAATATCTGAAGGAGAGTCACATCCCAGGATTGATTGGTACAAGAGGAATCTTATTACATGAAACTAAATCCCCATTCCAGTGTGACGTCGATAGTAAAACCGGGATTCATGCGGTTTTCAATTACAGCGCAGCAGAACGGAAAACGAAAATTCGTAATGGAGGTAAAAATTTACGGAAAAAAATAAAACAAAATAAAAAAGAAGTAACGACTCTGAGTAACTTGGTTAATAGCGATGAAGTTCCACGATAATGTAATCGGATTCTCTAGACAAATGTAGAATTTTCGTCTAATGCGTAGATCCGAATAATATCGGATGACACGCACGGGACAAAGAAAGAGAGAGAGAGAGAGAGAGAGAGAGAGAAAACTGGAGAACAAGGAACCAGAAGCAAGAGCAAGACAGAACTTTCTACGACAAAGAGCTTCGTGCTTCGGCTTGGTAATCGTAGCCCGTCGGTTTTACTAAAGGTCGCGTGTGCTTAATAATAATAATACCCTCCCCAGACACTGGGTAGTTTGCTACTAGCTCAGGCTGCATCTGACGCAACGGAACAAACTGAATACTAATCATATCCGTTTCGGCGGAGATCATTCCCCGTGTAGTTATGAATTTTACTAGAAATTTCACAAACTTCTCGCGAAAATTGCGATAGCGCATAGCTTTCGCAAATTCAAATACATATTCAAAGAAGTTATTCCTGCATGTCATAAAGGAGTTCAACTTCTCTGATGGATAATCGTTCGAGCAGGGATAGCAAATTTAGCGGGAGCAAATGCGAAATGAAATTTTGTCTATGGTTACTCGAGAGGCTCTCCAGGAAGCTAGGAAATATCATTGTGGCCTCGGTATAATGTGTTGGCCGTTCGTGGTCTCCAGGTTAACTGCATCTGCCACCACCAAACAAACTGAATACTAATCACGTCCGGCATAGCAGCGCTGCGATATTACGACATTGAGTGCCAACTGTGTAAGTCGTGCATTCATGCGCCGTGCATCGAGGATGAGGATCAGGATGAGGAGGTCAGAATTAAGGTATCCCGATGGTCAACCGGGTCAAGCACACGAGGAGCACGGAGCGTCGATCCCGAAGAAAGGGTCCTGGATCGACACTCTTGGTGTTGGCCGGCTATTTCGTCAATTTCCGAAGGATCACCCGAGTCTCTAAGGATTTTCCTTGCACGATGTGTCTAAATTTATACTTTCGATCACAGTCCTTCAAGCTGGAACGAAGAAAAAATATGATCGGCTAGAAAATAAAGAGGAAATATTAGCAGGTTTTCCTGTAGGCTATTTCTTGGCAGAGAACGAAGAAGCAGGATTCACCAAGGAATTCCAAGTCTAATTTATTTTCCTAGAAGGAAACCAGAGGCTCCGAGATGCCGATGATTAATTACAACGGTGCGTTTATTTCATCATGGATGGATACTGATTAACGGGATTGATAGATAGACCCCGTCCAAGGGATAAATGAACACCGATTCCGGGTTCGTTAATCCATGAACCAAAGTATCAACTTATACCTATTGGAGAACAACAAAACCGACTGGAAGCCTGACAACCTACGCGTGCATTTTGATAAGGGATTTTTACTTTGTAGCTTTTTGCACTTTGTATCGCACTTGTAGTTTCTTTTATGTAACATTCGCAATTGACGAAGGTAATGGCCTACAGCGGACCCTCGTGAACGAGGACACTGGATCACGCTATATAGGGCTGTTAATTTACATTTGAAAAAGGAAAAAAAAAACAAGAAACAGCTCTACGGAAACAGGTGAAGAATAGCTGCGTCGATTTCTGAACATACAGAGTAATAAACACATAATGAAACGTTCGCGAGCAACGTTTATTTTCATTTGCCCAACACGAACACGCAAAGATAATATACTACGATAGTCCGGGCTTTTCAACTACTGTCTCCAACGATACCGATTATCAATCGTAGCCAAGTCGCTGAACGATTAATCGGCACATAACCGCTAATCCGATCGAACGATACGAGTTCAGTCGTCAAAGGCACGCATTGGATATAGGCAGGTAGGCAACGAACGCGAATCAATGAATCCTGTCCCCGACCACGCTTGTGTCATTTGATCTGTTGAAAAGTCTGACCCGTTCGACTGTGGGTTCAGAATTCGCGGACGATCCAACCGCGGAGCTATAATGGTAATTAGTAATTACAGTAAAAGGCTGCTTAATAATTGATTGTCGAAAATCATGAAAAATTCATGAACGCTGCACGTGAGCCATGCTCAAATTTAATGGCGGTGCGGTTTGCTCGGCAAGACTTTTCAGTTGAGTTCCACTCGAACGTGGACAGAACTTTAGCAGGAGCATTTTGCAGGCTGGTTATGGGTTTCACGCGAGGTGTTGCAGGTCAAAGTGCATCGCAAGAGTATGCAAGTCGTGAACTGGCGACGTTCCACGGCTGCGTTATTCTCGAACCTCGCTTTGACAAAGATGACCTCTTACTCGGGTTCCATATAAATATTTGCCCATAAGGTCGGTACGATTCTTGCAAGTCTAGCTTTGCCCTATTATTTTTCAGCCTCTCGTTAGTCAATGAAAATCAAAGCACTCCGCTTCGAATGCGACCAGCGCTCCTCTAGTGGCCAACCGGGACACAGAGCATGGATGCTTTACTCGATGGCTATACGTGACTTCACTTAGAATCTTCATATTGGAAACGCATTATCAGAATCTCCGATCGGCAGATCTATTTGCTACATCTAACTCGAAAGCGATAATTGAACGGATTTAAAAATGTTGATCCTCTTCGTGTTTCTGTAAAAGGATTGCACGAAGAGGACTCTGGCACCGGCGACCTGGAAAATCTACGTGCCGAGTGACCGATGACTTTCTATGGATCTACCTCTCTTCCTCTGACGTGCCTTTTTTTTATTCCATTTTCCCATAGCCTACCGTGACAAAGGGCACTTCGATTCATCAGGCCCACTGGCAATTAACGTGCTCAAAAAATATTTCCATTCAGATTGGGTAGAAGCATGACAGGGATTCAACGTGGATTTACGAGAGCGCATACTTCCACTGTTCGGTTCATCAAGATATATATATATATATATACATGTGTGCATACAATCTTGCTATGATACCATGTGTACCTAACTGCTTTCAATATATCTATGCTGCAGCACATACTGCATGCATAGAACCTAGATACTTTACGATACTCACGGGTCAGTGGTTATGCCGAACGCGCTTGCGTTCGGAAATCCGGCGTTAAGGCGCGAGGGCGTCGCTTCTACGGCGCATCAGACTTTTTGGCAAAATTACAATACCACAGGAACCGAAACGTGTCAACTATCTGATAGACCATTATGAGGAAATCCGCATAATTTTAGGAAAAAATAGAAACATCTTGTATGGACAGACAAGCTGCTTTATCTTGATAGGAGGTCTGGGGCTGATTTAAAGCGCAGGAATGCTGTGCGAGTGTAAGCCGATTTAGGTACTTTGAGTGCGACGTAATTAATTTTCTACATTAATTTCCGGACCCGGTCTAGAATCTCAGGTAAGGCTCTCTCTCTCTCTCTCTCTCGCTCTTTTCTCCTCTGCTTACCCCTTCTCTCCGTTCACGTCCTCCGCTATTTTCTTCAGCGTCTCGATGCTTTAAAATAACGACGTAATGCTGGTTTTGGTAACCCAAAGTACGTTCGCATACTTACACACACTTTAGCTTCCGCGGGACCAGCGCGCTATCCAATTCACAATTAAGATATCCAGGAAGATAGCGAAATCCCAATTTGTGTACAATCAATACCGAGGCGAAATTAGCGAGATAATTTAGATGGGCAATCTGGATAGATAGGCAGCACCAGGGTAGTGGAGGAGCTCACTCGCCTGCCTTGCTGTCTACTTCGCTCTTTAAGTAAGGATTTGAGTTTTAATGGTTAACGTCGGCGAATGCTCGGCTGTTAATACATACTGAAAATCTTCAGGGCAGAGATGCGTTAACGTCGTTTCGTTTCATGACCGATTTTTTTTCCCTTTTCTCGAGTCTTTGTTTTTTTTGTACTTTAAAGCACGAAGACCAGAGCGAGTACTTTCATAAATCCTCTAAACAGTCCTCCAGCTTGGACATAAATTAAATTCTTTTTGGCCAAGTATAATTATATGTAATTAAGAACGCCGCTTCCCTCTACTGTAATCGTACGGATAATAATCTTGGAAAACTGCTTCTATCCAACTATGTCCATACGCTAATGAGCTTTCCTAATAATCGAAACGGTCTTCGCTGAGGTTGCAGTTATAATAGAACGAAACGTGGTACAGATTTGAGAAAGATCTTATTTCATCTGAGAAGACGCATGCTGTTAGCAATATCCCATGCACTTTCGTACCATGGAAACAGTATTAACGTTTGTCCTCCAGTGTCAAGAATCCGTTCCACCTGCTACCATTTCAGCTGTCATTCAGCTATGAGACTCTTTTGTCCCAAAGCGATGGTATTCGACAAAGCTTCCGTCAATCTTTTACGCCGGAAGTGATGGGCGACAGATACCGTATGCTTATTGCAAAAGGAGACGTCGTTGACAAATGGTATCGGAAAAAAAAGAGTAATAAATTCAAAGAATATTTTCTGACATCAAAGCCAGTCCTGCGGTCGTTCACAGATTTAGTTTACAGGTTAGGTAAGTCATATGGGCGGCACTATACAGTCTGTAGTCGCAGCGGTGTCGTCTAGTCTCTCCAGAGGGAACGTCGCCTAGATGGAGCGAGAGATGCACTCGGAAGGTGCATTCTCTGCACAGAGAGACGATACTAATGATATGCGCTCGCAATGCTCCCAGTGCAGTGCAGTCAGGACAGGAACAACAGAAACAGTATTTTCCACCGCAAACAAGTTTCCAGCATAGGCGTCCGACCGAACGTGTTCATTCTACTTGTATCTAGAGGCGTCGCTTCTGCCTTGTGTTTCACTTCCTAAGAGCATCCGCAGCTCGCAGCTCTATCTGCATTGCCTTTTCCTACATCTGCATCTGCAAACCGAGCGCATTTTCACTCACACGTTAAAGGCACGGCTCGTTGCCTTGCGCATCCTTTTTACACGAGATCTCCCTCTGCTACGGCGTCATTCCTCACAAGCTTCTTATCAATGTTCTCAATGTTTCCCTAAGAACTGGCAAAATTATTGATGTTGCAACGTATAATTTTCTTATTGTCGGAAATTTCGTCTCGTAATTCAAAGCCTAATCGATAAGAAGAACGACGTGCATCTCTGCTCTGCGAAACCTCCTTAATGGCATAATCGATGCTTGTTAATTACGGTTGGAGAATTATCGGATGCTGAGAAAGTTTTCCTTCTACAAAGGTATCGGGATGGTTCTTATCGAACGGCTTCTGGTGATAGCAAGAGAGAGGAAGTGGGGTAGAGAGCGGAGAGCAAGTCGGAGGAGTTGGAAACGTGGCGAGAACACTTTGTTTCTCGTGACCGAGATAAAAATGAAAGCGAACCGGTGTAATTGAGCCAGGAGAGAATTATCTGACGTCCATGATAGATTAGAACGAGGAATCGATCCAGTGACGTGCATAATGAAACGCTACCCGATGAACCAGGGGAGCAGGATGGTGACAGGTCGCTTCAAATAACATGAGAAAAGCATCGCCAATATGCCTGACGCTATGCAAACGAAGCTACACTTAAACCTAAACTCTCGAGTGAAGCCGCTGAAGACGGAAAACAAAATCTCCCTGCGTTTATACGTAAGAGGGGTGAAATTTCCAAGGATATTAACTAGCAATAAATCCGAGGGACTGTGACAAATTCGTAGCGGCGAGTCCTGATCGTGAGTACTCGCTGACGTTATGAATCTTGCAAAATGCTGCTCACGTCTAGTGCTATTATTACTATGAGAAGAGGAGAGAGAGAAAAAGAAAAAGATTTCGAGGGAAGAGCAGAAAACAGAAAAGGTTGACGAAAGGATCGAAAGGATGATGGACCAAAAAATAGCCGTTGGAAAAACATGGCAATTATGTAGGTAAAATTAAAGATTTCAGATTTTTAAGTAATTGGATAATTTCACGGACCTCTACCCTTGCGTTATCGTGCACAATATGTTCGGGGTTGAAAGTCTGGTATCCCTGTGCTGCTTCCCTCCTGGGGCAGTGATGGTATTTAGCTGACATTAAATTAACCTTAATAAGAATTTCTTCTTCTATGGAAATCTCTTCATCCGTGATTAAACTGATATTCCTATGGAATTGTAAATGGTCATAAAAACTTGGAGAACACGTTACTAAATATTTACAAAGGTATTTGGAAGCTCTTATCATTGTCGTCAATTCCTTGTACCTTCATTGATTAGAATTTTCTCACATTATTCGCTTTCTATGCTATATTATATTCCATTCAATTTCTATCGTGTGCTATCGCCAATCATCGAAAGACGTTACGTCGTCCCAAAAAAAAAGGCGAAGGTCGCCCATTGCCCATTGTCGATGACAACGCCATCAAAATTCAATATCATCGATAGACACGACACAGAACATACGCAGACGCGCCTGTGTCCTGTACACGTCGCCTAAGCTTTGTATTTCAACGAATTTTCTAGTACTTCGATAGTTGTATTATCATTCGGGTGCAAAAATAAAACAGCACAATTGAGTGAAGCCAAAAACGAACGATAAATGATGACATCATTATATGAGAAGAAAAGGATGAAGTAAACTTAAATTAAAAGAAACTTGATAACGCGTGATGAGCGGTAATTGGAAAACGGTAAGGACTTACGTGGAATCTCGTAAGTTTAATACGTAGGTGCCTTTATGAGAAAAAAAAAGTGGACACCGAATCTACCGGGGTTAGAAAAATCGATCGACGTTGCGAGCATCTTATACGTTATTAATAGGACGACACGAACTCTTCAAGTTAAATAAATTCCCGTAAACACGTGGAAATTTTTCCAAGCAAAAGAATTTCTTTTAGAATCTGATGATTTAGCGGAGCTCATTGAGCACACGAGCTGGACTAAGAATATTTCCGGAGCCTAAACGGATGATCCTTTGCGAATTAGTACAGACACTTTGAGATTCGAACTAGACAGTAGACTCGAGAATTATATACAAAAAATAAATTCAAGAAAAATTAAAAAATTTGCAAATACCGTCGATTACGTAGCGCGTATCATCAATTTGCAATCGGTTTGACAAATCCAGTCCTCGTGTCAAAGTGCATTTTACTTGCAGCCTGATGCATTCTCGCCTGCACGTCCAGGCCGCACGGGAATAAGACAGCCGTACTGGATCAGCGAACTGGTAATCTCGATATGCATGCGGGGTGATTATTTTTGAAAAAAAAAAAAAAATGTACTAAACATACGACTAGTAGATAACGTCCCGCGAAGCCAGACAGAGGGATAGGTTATCCGTGCTCCCTAATAAATTAAGCAATTAATACGTACCCGCTGTGTCATTTGTTCAGCCGGAGGCTGAGACAATGGACAGCCCCTACTGGCCCATATTATTCTCTAGGAGGGGTGAAGAGCCAGTGGTGCGGAAGCATGGAAAACACAAGGCCTAAACAAAACACTAGGCAGGCTGGCAAACTGGTTCCCTGGCGAAATAACCATGGCGCAAGGGGTTCGGCCTTGTTTTCCTCAAAGGAAACTCATCCCCACCCGACCACCCGCAACCCTCCTAGATATAGTCTACAGGCAGAAGGGCTGAATTAACCTGGGTTTTCCCTTCGAAAATCATATTTTCGCAGCGGAAAACATGAATTTCACGCACGTCACAAGATGCCGACGATAAATCGCAAAAACCGGAGCTACAGCAGTTTCAAAATAACCAGTAGAAAATAAGTCCTTATCTCTCGCGTTAGCGTCCCCCTCGAGTGACATCGGCGGGATAATATTAAAGAGCAGAGGAGTCAAAGACGCAAAGAAGTCAATAGTGGATATAGTAGAATCCGCGGGGATACGACGCACGAGGCGGGATGGGACGAATGTAGGGAAATCAGAATGCGATAACGTTAAGTAATGCTGAGGCATAAGCGCGCGTCCGCGATTTGGCAGGAGGATCGGGCAAAACATTTAATTTGGCAAATGTACGGCATAGCGGAACGGCTGGATCCAATTAAATCAAATGGGGTGAACTACGTTGCCACGAATATACATATATGTATATATCCATATAACCAACCATCCCCTTTTCAGCCTCTCGATCCCCAGGACTTTGCTCCTACGGTGGCCCTGGAGCCGCTAATCCTGCAAAGTTTTAATGCCCAAATTTCTACGCAACTTTAATAGCCATCCGAGCAGTCGCACGTACAGCACGTACAAAACCTGTGACGAGGTTATCGGACGTAACGCGTTACCATTGGCTTCGCTGCTACAGACACGCCGACGTCGCACGTTGCCCTCGAGCAGGCTAGGATCGCGCTGGGCCTGTCAAACGAATTTCAGCGAGCGCACGTGCAAACGCCCCTCTGCTGGTTTCTCTTTAAACAGCGAGAATCCCGGGACAACAGTGGAAAACCGCAAGATCATCAATTTGCCAGATTTCCGGCTTTCACGATAAGTTCATTCGTTCTGCCTCGTGCGGTGGGAATGTCAGAGCTGGAGAATCGTAATCAAAGGGAGGTTTAGCGGAGAGGAGACGCTAGACAAAGTGGAAAATCGTTTGGGAGAATCGAAACGAGAATTGACTCGTTAATAATAGCAGCTGCTGGAATCTGGATGTTCATTATCCGGTGCAAACCGTGTCATTCGTTATCACGTCGAGTGCCATGCTGCCATCTGAACACTATCGAAGGTCAGTTCGCCGTTATGGTCAGATGCATCAGATGGTAATTTTAAAGCAAATATAGAAATCATCGGGATCCGTACACGTGTCGGGAGTAGTTATAACTGGTTCCATTCTATACTTTATATACACGTGTCCCTTTACGTTGCTGTGCATCCTGCAAGACAGCATGTAGAAGTTCGTTAGAGCCGTCACACGTATTGTCGCTGCTGTTCCGTAATCCTTCACCGGGCGTTACAGTTCAAAGTATCTACGGCCGCTTAGGGGTCATAGTGGATGCATGAAAATTGGAAACTGTTCGATTTTAAAGAATTATTCGTGCACGTCCTCGCCGCCTATGAGACGACTCCCATTTTGGAACAAGGGACGAACGCGACTACTCCACAACCGGATAGTGATATACGAGTAGACGGGTTAATGGTCCAGGCGTACTTTATGACACATTTAATGCACGATTCACAGGACATCGGAGTGCAGGAAGGTCAAGCTATTCGATCGTAAAAATCCGTCCATGTAATTATATTTCCTTCTATCCTTTGGCCTTTCAACCCCAATTTTCTTTGACTTCCGAAACTGATCCTCTCCTAGCGCTTACAAAACCCACCACGTGCCAATTCCCCTATTAAATGATATTTGCCTGTTTAGCTTTCAGGAAAAACATTATTGAGCCTCGAAATAAAGCACACAAAATATCCTTAGGCCATGAAATTCCGTCCACCCTGAAACCTGCTGGTGTGTTTGCCACATCTTAAGTATTTTCAAAGTACACTCTAAAGTTCGGCTCCTTCGGCGAGAATTTTAGTCAGACTCGAGGTCCCTTTCGAACCAACGAATATCCAGTTCAGTTGCGTCGAACGCTCTAGAGAATAATCTATATCGCCCGATGACTCCACCCAACCAGTGGATCTTAATTATAAGCACCGAGTTTGCTTATGATGATTACTGTGCTTAGTTTACGAGCTACTAACACCAGTGCCTTGGCACCGTAGTCGTAGAGAGAGAGCAGAGAGCAGAGCACCATGCAGCATTAGTAGTCCGTTCCAAGGTGGGTACAATATTATCCTCTGAGCTAGCAAGTTCAGCCCAGAGCAAATGCCATAGCCCAGCCTTCTATGCACACAGAGACTTGGCAGTTAAGTCTTCTATATCTGAAAACTTATTTTCTTAATCAGTCTTATAATTCTTCCTTCGCAAGAAACGCAAAACGCCTTACCCAGGGGCCTTACTTCATTTTTTCCCTTTCGTTTAAATTCTAATCATTATCGATACGAAACGAGACCCAAGTCCCAGCGGAGATTACAGCCGCGTCCCTTAGGGATGCATAGAGTTAACGCGACGCGAAAACGAAACCACAAAAGGACTATGCAGTTATCCTGTTTAGCCTCGGCTTAATGAATAATTATCAATAATGTAACAATGCAGGTCGCATTCCCATCAGCGCAGTTTTGCCGCACTGCTGCGGTTTCATGCTCCCAGTCCACCCTGCACACTCTACATACAGTTATATCAGGCACACGTGACACAAAGCCAGCATATATCGCGCTATCAACGTATTCACTCTCCATGTGCACATTTCAGTATGTACGTAATGAACTACGTTAAACACCTGAACGCTTCCGGTAGGTGAGAGATATCGTAACGCGTCGTGCCTGCACGTACATCTGGAGAAGATGCGATTCTTGTGATGCAGTTAGCAGGTCCATCGCATGAAGAATTCGGATGATAGGAGCAGAGGGGAGAAGAGAGAAAGGAGAAAAGGAAGAAAGAGTTTGGCAAGTATCTTTTTGCCTCTATCCTGCCGATTAATAATGCTCCCACGTACCAGCCGGAGGTTCCCATTCTATCGAACGTCACATGTGTGAAACACGTGGCTGGTACCTGCGTTTACGTTCGAGCGAGCAAAGTAACCATATGAGAAAACGATTAGGACTTTTAGCGCGAGCTTTATCGCGTTCAGCGATTTAGTAGGAGGACGTCTCGAGATAGGAGAAGCCTGGAACCTGGGGAAGACTCGGGCGCTCAGGAAGCTTCCATGGGAACGCTCGAAGCCCTGGTAGTGTCGCTAACCCCACATCCCTTGGCACAAACTTAGAAAATTAGGGTGAAGATAAGAGAACGGTATATATATGTGTGTATATATATATATATATATATA
This sequence comes from Cephus cinctus, assembly GCF_000341935.2. Taxonomy (NCBI): domain Eukaryota; kingdom Metazoa; phylum Arthropoda; class Insecta; order Hymenoptera; family Cephidae; genus Cephus; species Cephus cinctus. Next base: position 67,694 of record NW_014334004.1, on the reverse strand, counting down.
AATATATATATATATAGAGAGAGAGAGAGAGAGAGAGAGAGAGAGAGAACGACTGTAAAAGGAAAAGCCAGAACACCCGGTATCCTGGATTTAGGACGGAGGTTACGTGCGTTAATTCCACAAACTATTAGCAGCTATTGCGCCAAGCTAATGGCCTGCTAGGCTCGCAATATCGAACGTGCGTACCTAATGCCAAACACGCATGTTCAGTTTCGAGAGGTTGCACGAGGTTGTCAGCTATCGAGCTTCCGATTCTTATCGTGGGTTGATTACAGCGTGCATCGAACACTCGTGAAATTGCAGGTTACGCAACCACTCCGTAGAGAACCACATGTTAAGTAATGTTTCCCATAGGAAAGCGTGGGAGAAAAATTGTGGGAAAAAGTGGGAAAAATTCTCTAAAGTGTTTGCGCTCTTACGGCATTGTACAGCTATAAAAATGAAGTTACTCATTCGCTATGTGACAACGACACTACCGATAGACAATCGGTATGAGATGACGTCTCACGTATGTGCCACGTGTGTCTCTTATATGGTGGTACCCATAGAAATGGAAATTCACTGTACTCGCTAGATATCATATACCTTTCAACACAATTGTCAATTACAACGACGAGCCGAATCGACACATTGAGAGTGGGTTATCGATCGTATCGATTCATCGAGCGTCTCACGTAGTTTTTTTTAGATAAGAGGATCTCCTTAGAATGCTGCTATATGATAACGAAGAGTCACGAATCCATTGTTTTTTTTTTTTCTTTTTTCTGAATCACAAAATTATACCTACGTTTGTTTAGCCTTCCCGCGATACGTGCATCAGCGACCCTCTGACATAAAACACAAAGGTATATCTTGCGAGAGAATGGCTTGGAATTCCGTTTCATCCTAATCCCAAGGAGCCATTGTAAGGACACTTTGAAGAATCCAATTTTCCAGCGTCTCACCTTCGACAGAGAGTATAGTCTCTACTCGGCGCAAGTTCTCTCTGCTCCTCGCTGTCGGGTTTAGCCAGGCGAACATAAGATGCACCATAAATACACATTTCGCGTACATGAATGTACCACGTGTGCTACTGAGCGTGCGAGGAGGCTCCATATACGGGTTATTACACTGGCCTCGACTCACTACGCTTTCCTAGGCCAGACGGACTCTATAAAATATCGCAGTAAACCGACCCGTAGCCAACATAAATGCACCGCATCGGCTTTATTTCTATCACGGTTGGCCGTTACTTGCCGAGCCACGTTAAGTTTAACGAATTAGAAGTGGCCGGGAACTGCGGCGCTGCTGCTGCGAGCCAAGGGGCAGAGAACGAACGAGAGGAGGTCAAACAGGCGGAACTACGTGGATGGGGGGATGGATGGGGGGA
>NW_014334004.1:2532-66097 GCF_000341935.2 Cephus cinctus | reverse complement strand
GATGGGGGGATGGATGGGGGGGAGGCAGGGGAAGGGGAGCATAAAGTGCGATGTGCAGGTAAGGAGAAAATGAGAAACGAGTGGAAAGGATAAGAAGGAAAAAGAAAGGAGATAGACAAGGGATGATATCGACGCTGCATTGATAATAGCTCGACTTAACACGGTTCTGTGAACTAGCGTTTACGGGCTTAGTTTCCAAGTTATTACGCTGCTGTTTGATCAAAAGCTCTAATACTTGCCTACTTGCCACCTTCCCTCCGATCTTCATTTCTGAGCACCACCTTCCCTAACCACTCTTCGTATATGTACAGTCTGCTAGAGCTGGTTTCACTACCAGTGCTACTACCACTAGCAATACCTAATACTTAATACCGGCACTGCTGCTAATACTACTGCTGATACTACTACTACTGCTATTAGGATCATCAACTGCCTTCAGCGGCACCTTTCGCATTTCCTAGTGCAACTTTGCTTAGTGGTGAAGCAGCGCATTAAGTTCTTGCCGGGACTTTGGATTCTCTTGCGACAGACTTTGCTTCGTTGTAGGTGTATAGATTTTCGGAGGAAGCACTTCTTCCTTTTCATCCTCCATCGCTTTCCAATCCCAATTTTCATCCCATTTAGGAAAGCTTCTACGTGGCGGATGCTATACAGCATCCAGGAGTGTTGCGTTAGCCAGGCAAATACGAGCATAATTTCAAATTAGAGGATAGCAGAGTTATATGAGTCTTATAACTTGGTAGAGTAATTGCCTACCGAAACCAATACTCGTTCGTTCAAATAAATACTTGGGAACGCACCTTGCCGTAAGTCTTTGCAGTAGCACTTGTTTTTTCATCTACTTCTCCGAGTAGACGGCGCCTCCGTCGTTCGCGGAAGAGGCCTAAGGAATTCCTGGTTCGGCACGTCACATACTACTTGCTGTAAACGTATTTCACTCTTTCAGATGCGATACTCGACTCGAGTTGTCTTTTTAACTTTAAACAGTACTTAAGCCTGAAGCCTTTGTCAAAGGCATATATTTCGTCCCTCCCCAATTCCTCACCCGTCCAGAGATTCAATTTCGCGAATGAAATTTGCCAAGCAAGCAAATTCAACAGGCAAAATTCAATCTTCACGTGTTCCCGAAAAAGGGATACATTTATTAAAGCAGATTCGCGAGTAGACGTCTACGTTGAATTATACGTGAGTCTGGAAATAGTAAGCCTTGTAACGAAACTTCCTCTCTTTTTTTTTTCTTTTCTTTCATCCATTTCCTTTTCTCGCCCTATCGCCTCTTCAGCCTTCGTTATCCACCCGACAATTTTTCGTTCGTTTCTTCTCACAAAAGCAACGCAAGAGCCATCACCAGATTATGCATTGTTCCGGAACTCTATTTAATGCGGACTGCAGGATAGCATCGTGCATATGTCTGACTTGTAGAACTACAAGAACAGTAATGTCATCCACAGCATCGCCCTACCTCAGGACATCCTTCCTTCAAAGCAAAACACCAGTTTATGGCGACCTGGCGTTTACGTAAGAGAATCAAGCTTTACCGTGGGATAAAGCTTGATATTCACGATAGCTGCGATTGATCAGTTAAAACACCGATCCACTCAAACATTGGAAATCCAAGTGTCTTGTTATTTCCACGCATTCCATTACGTAAAAATAACACAATTGTGAGTGTGTTCAAAAAATTGACTACCATATAAAGAACAGGAAACAAAGCACTTGGATTTGGAGTGATAGATTATCGTAAGGAATTTTGGACTTTTACGTAAAAGTAAAACCTGCTCGAAACACGTGATTAGATGTATGGGAATAAATGAGACGACGCAAAGAGGAAGATTGAATTAAAAGATAGAGCGGAGTAGGTTAATGCGATTTCGAGGATATCGCAAAGTATTCTCAGGCAATGCATAAGCGGGAAGATTGAATTAGCGATGACTACGTTAAAGTCTGGTCAATGTTGCGCAAGAGAATGTATCGGAGTAACGTGTGGCCCCAGTAACTGGAAACTCCACCCTCTTGGTCTCTACCGAATGCGTATCGAGTGTGTTGACGACGTGACAGAAGGAAAAAAACTTTTAAATGCTTACACCGTGACGTCGTCAACTAAAAAGACCTCCCACAGTTTAACGATAATTTTCCGAGTGTTCGAACAAGTGTCGCTGCCTCCTGCTTCACGTGCAGCCAAGTGCTAGGGAGCAAGTGCGGCACGACGGGGAATTCACTCGGCTACACTGTAGGTAACAACAACGCGAACCAGCGCTGCGCTGGCTATTCCGCGCTGACAGCGAGCGATTTCAAGGGGGTAAACGTAATCATGGCTGGGCCAGGCGGCCGCAAACAGACCTTTTGTTGCACGAGTTTATGGCTGATTGATGAGCGAGCAACAATAGACAACCGGAACATCGTTAAAAGCTCAGCAACCAGCCTATAAAACATTCTGCGCTTCAATTACTCTGCAGTTTTCATATCGAGGTTGCTATCCACGCAGCCTCCCACTTTTCTTAAGCCTTTACTACGAGGATAGCGCAAAATTTATGAGATACCGCCATCAGGTCTGAGAAGCTCAGAGGCGAATCTTTGGGAAATTTTGGATTTGGCAGATCCCGATTCGCGATGCCGCAGCGAGAACAAAAAGAATGGAAGAGGATAGCCGGAATTCATGGTGGATGAAAATTTGACGAGTAAACAAATTCAGTAATCTTCGGAGGGACACCCGTAAATTACTGGCGTTAACATTTATCCGGAAGATTAGCCTCCCGGAAACCAACATCAATTATAGGGTTAAGTGACTGGAAGATAAAAATTAAAATTGGGGCTCCGAGATCCTTTGGGACTGCGGAGCACTTGTACGCGTACACGGTGAGAAGGTAAATGTGGGGGCCAAAAATATATTATTGGGCCACGGCTGGCTCAATAAAGCACCTATATATCCCGTAGAATTTTCGATTGGCAGACACGTAACAGACAGATCCTCATCTTCATATTGTAATCTTTAGATCGAGGTAATTTAGAGAGCATTTCGACCCTTTCGGATATCTACCGTAATTAGGCCTATTCGCCATGTCTGACAAAGGAATAAACTTTACATCCACGTGGGCACTGTAGGAAATTTCAGTAAAATGCGAAGCAGCTACTGAAACTAAGGGAAACGAGTCCCGGTGTTCGCGATGCAGGCGAAACGAGTGTCACGGTCTTGTAGTTCTATCTGGTGTTGCGTCGCGTCGTTTTTTCTCCATTATATGACGTGTTCACAGCGTACCGCGAATTTGTAAAGCTCGGAGAGACCAGAGAGAATGCAGCGGCAGAGGAGCGTACGCGGACGGCATTTGCGATTGTATGCAAAGTGTCGCGTCGCGACGCCAAAGCGTTCCCATAGATCGTTCCATGCCATTCTCACGTTCGTTACATGCCAAATAGTTATACAAACATCATTTAGCCGATGGAAAAGAGCAACGTGCCTCTTTTAAGTCTTTGTCATTTTATTTGCTTTTCATTCCTGAACTCCAATGCTGCGGATATCGCCTAACGAGCTACACTCTATTTTATGGGGATTCGTGTGAAATCTATTTTCAAGCAAACCAAAAGGTTAATTCGCACGTTACGTAGTTCATTGATCGCGCCAGCCTACGCGAAACCGTCGACGTAGCGGTGTTTGGGTAAAAAAAAAAAGATATATAAAGGAAATACAAGACTTGGCATCTGTAAAAGTCTCGTGTCCGATTTACAGTAAGGAATTCCTGAATAGCCTCCTTTTCCTCCTCCTCTATCGCTTAGACACCTCCGATAAAATTGCCACGGGGAAAACGATGTCGTAGAAAGACGAAAGACAGGACGCCGATAGCTCGCCTTGTACCAGAGATAAGAGTATCCTTCAAGGCATAAACCCATGGACGATGGGACTCCTCGGATCCACTATTTTTTTCTTTTCACGCAATCCTTCCCTTTTATCCCATTTGCTGAGATACTTTTGAAATTTCGATAAATCCTTGACGTGGACTCGACTGTCGACGCGAATCTATTGCAGTATTTTAAATAAAGTCAGTACTGAAATAAAATGAAATCGTCTGAGAATAAAACTCGAAAAACACAGCAACTATAAGCAAAGTCAAGTTCGGGCCAAAAGAAGTTTTCCCCGCGGCCGAGTGAAAATGTTTGAAAAAGTTTTTCAGATAGTCGTGACTACTCCTTTCCACCTGAGTATCGCTTAACATACAAGACATCATTGGCAATCTTGGAAACATTGTCAGCTGAACTTAAACCCTCGGATCTACGTAGACCAAATATTTTGGTGCACATGTTACAGAGCGTCATAAATGCTCAAGACGACGTTCTACATCAAGCCAATGGCACGTCGCGGCAGCAGGGAAGACGACGGTGTACTTGTGAATTGGTCTTTCGTTCGACGGAGCTATTGAATTCCTACTGTGTTGAACCTCGTAAATTATGTAGAATAACAAAACAAGTAGGTTGTGAAAGAGCCTAGAATTTTGCCATGTATTACGTCGTTTCTGACGTTCGAATCGATGCCCGAATAACAAAGACAAAATACTCATACTGCGTGACAATAATAAATGACAATATCGACATGTATTACGTACCATTCGTTCCTTCCACTTATTCATTCAAGAAATAGAGAATGTCTTCAAGGATTCGCCAAGAACGAATGTGCAATCAATATTACGTGTCATTCTATACCTCCTTCGTCGACCCTTGGCTCTTACGGAGCAGTTCACACCGAAGGAGTTCCCATTCCTTTTCTATATTAAAAGGAAAGTGGTGCCGAGGATGGAGATTGTACAACAAAGAAAGTGGAACCACCGACTCAAGATAAATCGACTAGGCATCCTACTAGGTCGGGTGACACGTGAGTTCGAGCACCGCGAAACCCGCGGATCGAGCTAATCACTGAAACGCTATCGTTACGGGTACATCGAAAGCTCCAGCGATGCGAATGAAAATACGATTCTACTTTAGTACGTAAAATCATCTACGTACCGCTTGTTAATCTAGGGATAAAGAAAACAAAGTGATTTAGCAATGAGCTCCGATACGTCGAGGCGACCTACCTATTTCCATTGTCAGGAAAATTATACATAAGTTGGCAGGAATCGATTTTCCTTCCTTCCCCGAGAGGTACATAAGGCTAGTGAAATACGAAAATGTAAATAGAGAAACAGCCGCAGGAGCATTCCTCCGGCATTCCAGCATTCCGGCATTCGGACGCCAGAAGCGAAGCAATTTTTTGATAGCATCAGTATTCCCCACAAACCATTGTTTCTACAGTGTGCTCTCGGAAGTTTAGAGATAACGTCTCCTTCAGCGTGTACTATCAAAATTTTGTCAGTTCTGATCTACAAACCCTTTTGGAACGCCTCTCTTTCCTTGATATATTAAAAAGTTTATTCTTCCTGCCGCCACGACACGGGTTGCATAGGCGCCCTGAGCTTCACTTCACTCGCGCACTCATGCAAGTCAAAGTTTTTCAAATTGAAAAATTCTATTCCTAACCCAACTACTAATCTCATCCTGAGACTCACGCGCCCTCTCACAAATTAAATTAGCATGTGACACTCCTGCACAGTTATCCCATTTCTTTTTCAGGTTATTATCGCGAACCTCCATCTAGAGGCAGTCGCACTCCTCAACTACGTTGCCTGCCTGGTAATGATGCTGACAATTTCAATCAACACAATAATGGTCCACAGTTCACTGCCAGCATTTCGATCATGTAACTTAAACGTCATTTTACATCGTTGTTCAAGTACCGATTTCGTCTAAAGTTCGTTGAAGAAACGCTGGAGAAAGCAGATAAGGAAAAAGAGAGAAAGTTGGGTAAATCGGACCAAGCATCGGACACAACGTGGAACAGGAAGTAGGGGGGGGGATTGGACGGTATCGCTGCTGTAAATTGAAATTAATTCATGTAAAATCACGGATCATCACGGAAATCACGTATTTGACAGTCCTCTTTGGAACTGGCCGCTCCAGAGAAACTGGAAATGATCACGAAAATCTGTGTGAATTTATGTAGAGCATCGAGCAAGTTTTCTCGGAGCACAATAAATCATAGGATATTGCAAGGTTTCCCTGTGCTTGAAATAAAAGCTTTCTCCTCTGCTCCGCTAGTGACTACGGTTCCCCAACTTTTTCAAGTGTTACTGGTTCTGCCCGGGAAGGGGCCGTTCCACGGTTCCAGGATTCCGTCGATCCTCCGAGCTTCTCAGGCTCCTCTGCTGGGCTCACCATCCCCCAACAGCAGTTCATCCCTCGCACACTCCAAAACCCCAGTCTACGCCTTAACTTATGCCATATCAGACGCCCTGTTATTTTATATTCAGCGCTTTGGTTCTGCTGGATACGCCTTCCCTTTGCTTCGCATTTTGCCTGAATGTTTGTCGGAAGCTCGCACGTCAACAACCGTCGGCGAACGTCATCTTACGCTCCTGGGAATATTGGACTAGGATATTTTTATTGGATAGAATATCACGCCGAGATACAACTTCGGAGGTGCCTAACGACGCTAAAATTAAGGGGGTTGACGCGAGTGAAATAAGGGTATTCCGTATGCAAATCGGTTCAGGGAGGGTAGAGGCGGTTACGTCACAACAATCGTGTTTCTTACTGGTTGTTCGAACAAGGCGCCAAGACGGTGAGTCCCGAACTTGTATGCAAGAATTTCGATTCAAGTTATTTTTTAACTAATTTTCTCTAATAATGAAATTTCTACAAGTGCACGGAGACGCATTGCTGTCAAACTTTGGGCTTTGTTTTGCCCGATGTCTCCTGCATCTAAGAACGCTCTGCTAATTGTCTTTGACAATTAAACCCAAACATCGTTATTCGTAAACGTCAAGGCATAGTGGGGCACGAGGTCGGTAACGTTTTCTCGTCATGGCTAATTGCTAATTACAAGTCGAGTCCTCGAGCATTCCTCGCACTGTGTGCTCAGTTATAGAATGTCGTCTTTGCGATTTCTTACGCGTTCGCATAAAAAGATAACTGGTCCTCGTCAGCTGTATCATTTCAGCACGTTTCGTTAATGAGCACGATACACGTTACCAAAGAGGTTGCCCACGATAGCCGAAGAATATTCGGGCCACTGTCGGTATTAAATTTGAGTAGCTGATGCTGCGCAGCGTTGGAGCCGGCACAGATGGGATTTTAATATCGCGTCTAGAGATCGTTTCGCCGCGTTTACGGTTCACCGCAAAATATTTCCAATGCAGTGGCGAATGCAGTCCGGAGGTAGCAAATAACCGTGCCTCTTAAACGTGGGCCATAGTAGTTTTTCCAATTTAGAAAATGAGGCCACCAAGCATCTAAGCGATCTTCGTTATCGGCTTGTAGATTTAAATGAAATTGCACTCGCAAATGGAATACTAATTGTAGCGCTATTAAAGATTTGCATAATTAATTGCATGGCTCTTACGGTAAGGAGAAGAGAAAGAAAAAGATGTCCTTCGGGGAAAGTCAGAAGAGGCTGGGGAAAGAAAACAGGAAGTAAAGTCGACTACTTGTTCGTCTTGGTAATACGCCGAGGGAAGAACTGCAAAGCGAGGAGCAAAGTTGTAAGCTAGATATTTTCCGCTCAATCTGCTAGCCAATAGCTCGCGAGCCGTCGAACATGGAAGTTCTATATTCGGAATGTAGGGCCGGGGTAGGATGAAGAGAGAGGGAGAGGTGGAGAGAGACGAAGACGGAAGAACGGTCAGAATAGCAAAAAAGGATTATGCTTATATATTCCCTGGGACTTTTCTGCCCGGCCTCAGCTTTGCCTTCATCCTGGATCCCGTTGCGACCTCCTAACGCGGAACGTGAGCTCACCGCGACAACTGCTATGCATCCCCGTGACAAGGATGCCAATGAAAAGAATAATGACCCTACTGCTGCAGTTCCAGTCGTCGTGCCAGAACGGAACAATCGTCCTGAATTCTACCGAGCCGAACAATGGAAAGAGTGGGATTTATCGATCGATTACTCTTCTTGTTTCTGCCTTGTCAGAGGAGTCAGTCTACGAAGTCACAGCTCGAGCAAAAACGAACTGGACCCTCCAAAAGGATCCTTTCGATCCTTGCGTAACTCTATTTTTCGTTTCACTCCCTGGAGACCTTCCACTACGTAGACTAATGTGCAACTCAAAAATTAACTCTTGAAACACGCTCCAAAAAATAAAACGACAGATCTCTCTCTGGAGTTTTAATTTGCCGGCGTCATGCCGCGAGTCTATTTCCAATATCGGTGACCCGAAAAAAGGGATTGAATCTATCGTGAAACATGAACGTAAGCCGAAAGTCAAGGACTCGAAAGGGTCAGTGAGAATTTTTCTGGAGTACGTTTCATTGCCGTTTAGTCACCGGAAATTAAAAACTTTTCATATACGACAGAATGTCTACTGTGGAGTAGCGGTACGTGTCGGTGAGTCAGTGAAATAAGCTTTGCTGCGGGAATTGCATTGACTCAATAATCGAGCGCTCGTTACACATCAGAATTTCGCACGACATTCCAGTCGTCGATTTATTTCATTGGAAAAGAGCTGGAAATTGAGTCATAGAAACTGAGAACCGATAGCTGGTAGAAAAAAAAAGAAAGAAGGGTAAATGCCGCGGCAGAGAATATTTCATGGCAATATTGTGCGTTTCAAATTATCGAGCCAGTTAATTGGATAATGGCTGTGGTAACCGGTAAATTGAAATTTATTAAATATATCATAAGGAACGTTTTATTGGCTATCCTCATTTTTGTCTGTATATTGCCGAGTGAAGAATTGTCCTTTTGAACTTTACTGCCGTTTGTTCGAGGCGGATTGTCGAAAGACGTCCCGGACAAGTCAAGCGGAAGAACATTCAGGCACGTTGGAAAGGACAAAACGTAGAAACTTGACCGAGTGCCAATCTTTCGGTATATACTAATGAAATTAATAACGAAGAATTACGAAAGTCTTCGAAATTTAGCCAAGGCGTAATATCAGCTCTATTAAAATATAACCCACAAGTTCTAAAGACGAAGAAGAAACTTTGAATTTACTTAGCGCTCCTCGTCCAGCATATTCCACCAAATTTATTTAATCCAAGTTTTATTCCACAATTCCATCACGTCCTCTCGTCGTAAATTTAACAAGAGTATACCGTCTCGATCCTCCTCAAGGCGAGCAGCGCACGAAACTGTTAAAGTTCTCGAAAAATTCTTGCAATCCAAAAACAGAAAAAAGGAACATACCGTATTCGTCGGACTCGACGCATCTGATTGGCTCTGGTACGCAGCACTGACACGACCATCAATTTCCATCTAGCAGTGTACCATAATTTTTTTTTTTTTTTTTTTTTTTTAAAGAACGTAAGGGCCGGAGTTAACTGATTTTTTGTGTACCATTATACCAGTCGGGTTGCTCATCGATCCTCTTTCTGTATTTTCAATTTTTTTTTTTTTTTTTTTTTTTAAAGACAACTATGTCACAAGAACGGGACAAGAAGATGAAGCAACATCGAAGGAATTTTTCAAAACTTTATAAAACGACCTCTCCAAAACGATTAGCCCCCCATTTAAAATGATGCTTGAACATTTTGGGCCTAACACTCGCGCACCATTCTAGCAACGACGTTGTAATTACGATGATAAAAGAAGATGAAAAATGAGATGAATCTTAAGTAAAACGATTCGAAGCAGGGAGTACCTAACGAGGAACGGTAAGAAGACTAGAAGGGCAGATCGATATCTTCAATATCTCGTGAAATTTGGAGGGGATGCGTTTTCAATAAATTTTCTTTGGCAGCATCTCTTGGCGAATACACGCAGATCGCTGAATATTACAAGATTCGAGAGAGAGAGAGAGAGAGAGAGAGAGAGAGAGAGAGAGAGAGATAGCTCGCGTCACAATCTCTGGTAGTTCTTGGATGCAATTTGGACAGTGCATCGGAATGCAGCAATGGATTGCAGCCCGATACTATGCAACGGAATGGAATGCTAATAGTAAGGGTGTGTCCATCAAATGGTTCTCGTTGTCCCGAACTGCTACCACAGAACAGCTGTCTTATTTAATTAAACTAACAATGAAAATACCGTTGCCTGCCTCGCCCGTAGAGGGTTTCTCCCTTTCTCAACTTTGACCTGATATTTCGAATTAAATGTTCCGCAAACCGCTTGCACTCTGTCCGTCGAGTTTCCTCGCTTACTCTCCTAATTAATTAATATTTTCCCCGGCACGGTCTGTAACCCACCTATACCTCTATACACACGTAACTCGCTCCTACTTCGGATTCGCGGATATTCTGACCTCTCCATGTAAGCGGGTCAATTACCCATGCACCGAGAAATATGTATGTTTCCGATCTCAGGGCCGGCGAGATTTCACGTCGTTTGCCCATATGCGCCACTAGTTATTTATCTCCCTAACTGAATTTGCTTTTAGAAAAGATTAAAGGTCAAAGTTAGCTAATCAAAGTACCAGTCTCAAATACGAAATACTGGTGCAGCTATTAGACATTTCGAAAATTTCCGTGATCTCTGTGCCTTTGAAATCATGTGACGGATGATGCAAGTGTGCATAAAAGAAGATGCGAGACTTCTCATTGTCGGCTGTTCATGCGAGGTTTAAGAGAGAGAGAGAAGATAACAAAAATGAAAAAAAAAGCCCAAGGAAAAGGAAAAAAAAGAGAGCGAAGAAGGAAAGGGTGATGGAGGGCGATTCCGTTCAAGGACCAAGGAGTAAAGTAGAAGCGTGAAAAAAAAAGTATTATCTGCTAACAAAGCTTTGCGACTAGTGGGGCACAACGGGATCCGCACAAGCTTGGAGTAAGTAGGAAAAGGATCCTCGGTTTTGTTACGCTTTTCTTTTTTCACTTTAATAAAGTACGGCCGTTTGACCTGAACTACTGGATGGTTTGTTATCCTCGTTAGGGACGCTGGAAGGAAGAGAATGAAAGAAGAGAAAAAATTACTGTAATTTCGTATAGCAGTATCGCCAGCACCGTAAACACGAACTGTGCATGCAACACTTCCTTCCCCCTATTTCTCTGCTCCATTCTCAGAAGAAGAATTAACTTCCCGAAATTAATCTTTCGTAGGCGGACACTGACGTCATGATATTTCCGGAAAACTGCTATTCGTCCCAGGAGATCTCGCACTTTCTTCGAAAACAAACAATACCACAATACAGGTGCTACTACGCCTGGATCAGAATCAACGCCAGCATCGCCTCCCCAGTCCCTAAGGTCCCAACAGTCACAGTGTTAACATTCTATAGAGTAAACTCTCCGAGACGATTCTCGAAACCGAAAGTACAATGGCATTCGAGGAGAAACGTAACATCCTATTAGAGACCCTGGCTACGAAAGGTTCCTACCGCCCTCAAAGGAGTATCTCGGTATCGTCATAGAAAAGGAGAGGATCCCTTTTCTGAAATCTCGCCTAGTAAAGGATATCCGAGTTCGCTCTAGCACCTCGAGGCATTCCTATCGATCTCGTCACACCGTGCCCACGGGGCTTCGTTCAATTTGCGATTCCTTTTATTTATTTTTTTCGTCCCCCCCCCCCCCCTTCTCCTCGTTCTCCACGTCCTGCTTTGCCACCTACTCCTTATTACTCCGCTTCTTATTCGCCGTGCTCTTTTTATCCCTCCTTTTTACCCACTATTTTTCTCTCTTTTTCTGTTCGGTAAGCCTCCTCTCGACCCCTTTCCCTGGTTCCCATCTTTAACGAGCACCGGTTGATGCTTCGAGCAGTTTCCGTCGGGATATTCAACCGCGACAGAATGTTCAGCTCGTCGTCTCCTAAGACCCACTTCTATGCTAACTGCGAGAAAACTTTCCTGCTGAATTTCAATCCTTATATCATACCCTTCTCCTCGTACTGCCTTACGCGCTCCAACATTCCGGTTATTGGTATTGGGCATTCGGTGCAAAGCTTCTAGGCAACCATTACGTACCTATCGTCATCGCGACAGTTTTTCCTTAAACTACGTTGTTAAGATGCCTAATACGTTTAGGTTTAGGAGAGAACGGGCTTCGTCGTATGGGTATCAGCTTCTTCAGTGCTAAGAGAATAAACGATTTCAGAGATCGAACCGTAAATGAAAATGTTGGTCGCCTGATACCTTCGGCCCATCAAAGATGACGTTAAAGATACACAATACGTTTTTCTTCTTCTGTGGGAATAAGCAAAGAAGGACTGACTTATTCATGAAACTCGTATGAATAAATTTTAAAAAAAAGTATCTATCATTCAAGCGATTCGAGGAAAAGCATGTTTGTCACCAGAAAAGCGTCCAACCGTTCGAGTCAATGGATGTCGATGAAAAACGCCAAAGTCCAAAAATCCAATGAAGAGCAGATGAAAAACTCACCTGAAATCAAAAAAACAATTTCTTGTTAGCAGACCAGGAATATAAGGCACATCAATTGTTAATGCTTTAAATATACAAAACCAGGAAAGTTTAAAGTTACGGGCGAGACGCGGGGCGCATCGACCAATAAGTCTCTTTCTATCAAGGAGGAAGCGAGTAGAACGAATGCCAAGGGGTATAGGTAGGCAGGTACGTCGTCTGTTTTCCAGGCGTAATTCAAAGTGGAAACTTTGTCAATATAAAACAATTAATAGAGTGAACTGAATAGGGAAGCCGCGGATAAAGGGAGCGAATGGAACGGAACCCGGGAACCATTATTATGAGGAAACTTGGAGCTTTGCGAACTTAAACACACTTGACATTCTTGGGCTTAGCCGACTGCAGTACTTGCCGGCAGTCGAGAGGCCCAGAATATTTTAGGCCAAGAGGTTACGCTGGCAAACTTAACAAAATACAGCTTCCGGCGCAAAACAAGTCGACCCCCTCAATCTATGAGCCAGAAACAATGCATCTGCCCCGCCAAAGCGAATCTACGATCGACCACGTTATATCGTACGGAGCCGAAGCTCCTGCATCATGTCCTTCTATTCTCCATTCTCCGGGTCTCCATTCTCAACCGCCGTCTATAGATATACTTTTCAATACCACGCCACCGCCAACCCAGTGCCGTATCCGCACTTGCACCGCACCTGCACCGCACCTCGACTCGCAACGATAAATTTCGTCACCTTCCATTGCAGCTGCATTTATTCACAGCTCTCAGGCTCTCCGTCGGAATCTCTGTTTGCAGTACTTTGGTCGCGCTTCGATTATCCCATATTTCGAAAACAACTGTTCTTTCTTATAGCGATACAGCTCTGAGCTACGGACAGCCTGGACGACCGGCAAATATTCCAGTTTTCAATACAATTTTTCGGAATATATAACATTAGCTGAAAAAATAACTGGTCGAAGTATCGTTACTCTCGGCACCTCACGAAGGCACCGCTGTCGGAGAGGACAAGTCAATGGCGCCCGACAGGGTTGTCCAATGAATTTTATTCGACGACATTCTTCGATCATCGACCGAAAATCTTCGAACTCTCACTATTGAGATTAGGGAATGAAATCGCAGTATAATTGAAAACGTGCATATTGATCTCCTTAAAGATAAATAATCCTCGACTGCTCTTCGTTCGCCAAATGAATTATGTATAGGGCGGGGGCAGCTTCTTCTGCATGAGTAGCTCGAACTAACTTTGAGCTTGCGATCTCTCCAGTTTCACCCTTCGATCGTAATCCACCTCTTTTCTTAATACGTTCGATTAACTTCATCTCTATTACTTAATTTAAGCAGCTATAATACATCCTTCGGGAGACCGGATAAAAATACGTTCCCTTATCCGATCGTTCGGACAGAAATTTTCTTCTGCTGTCTGCGCGCGATTTATTCCACTAATAAAAGAGAAAAGTCGTTCTCGCCAACTTTTTCTGTTTTTTTTTCTTTTTTTTTTCAACGACTTCATTTTGATGACTGAATACTCTGACTTTTCATCGTAAAGAATACGACTGCGTAAATTAAACGATTCCTATCTCTGCCAGTCGAGAATAATCATGCGAAATGTCAGCCTGACATCAGTCGTTGACGAATAGTAAGAGATAAAGGAAAATAAAGGCCGAGCAGGCAGAATGGACTGTACCTGCTTCTCGGCAGAGATCTTGATAATAAGGAGACTGTTTCTATGTACGGTCCTTAGTGCTGTGAGATACTAGTGTTTCTCCGATCAGATGTCACTATATCAGCGTCAGGCTCCAACTTTTTACGAAGCTGTCTTATTAATCCGACGAAATGATTTGCAAAAGTTATTAAGTAAAATATAGTTTTTGAGTCGGAACCAGTCGATTGATCCCGTATAGAAATATTAAAGCGCGAGGAAAGAAAGGAAGAAAGAAAGGGAGGATGCAGGGTGGTTGTTTGGCAAACGAACGAGCGAGCAAGGGAGATTTGAGAAAACGAGCGCTGCCACAATGGCGGACGTTTTAAGCCGCAAGGAGATTACGGGGCTTTTTACCCCTTTTTGGTAATCTGTCTGCGGCTGACTGCGTCTGGCTTCGCAAGCACAAAGCGAGCGCAGCAAAGCTTGAAATATACTCTGTGGCGAGAAAAAAGTACAAAAAGCTTAACGATTCCTGCTAACGCCCTGCTTGGTAGACGCTGCGATCATGTAAAATATGCCGAACACATGTTATCTCGCGGCCTATGGCTTACGGAAAGAGGATGCGCATTTTGAAATCAACAGGGTCAAATTACACGTGATTATTGCTCGGCAAATTGTACATTTCGATAAAATTCTTCCATTCGCCATTCTCCGGTCACAGAAACCTGCCAAAGTATTCGATTCAAATTGTGCAAATGTACCGCATAATGCAAATGATTATCCGCACCGAGAATGGAGCAATTCGCAAACGAATTCCAGAAAATTAATTGTAACATCCTCTCGGTTGCCGGATATGCTTGGATTATCTCCGACCAAGATGAAAGAATTTCACTGGCCCGACGAACAAAACAACCTCGAAATTGGATTGACTCGATTGTGGAATTTGCAGGACAAGTACTTCGATGATCTCCGGTCATCTGAAAAATCGGTTATACGGCGACACGAGGGACCCCGGGGCTATCGCGTGGTCCTATCATTTGTCAGCATCGCCACTTCTCGTGGGATCGAAAGGAGCCAGGAACCATAATTATTGCACCGATGGTCTTCCAGGTGCCCGAAATAAAATAGGAGTCAAATAACATAATTGCACTCGGATCAGTTTGTCGTTTGTTCTCCTCGTTTTCAGTACCTTTGCTTCAGCAGGAGTGGATCGTATTAGTGACAACGCGAGATTTCAGGAGAGAATTACAGAGACAGAGGAAGACTAGTTCCGCTAGGGCTCCCGCGGCTCATCGTCACTCCTCTTGTAGTACTATTTTAAGTTATTTCCGTTTCAGCTCTTGTATTTCAGAATTGTCAAATTCATTACTGAAAGCTATTGCACTCATCTTGATTGATACTTTTGACTTCCACGTAGACTTTCCTATCAAGAGTGATACGGTTTTGTGAAATTCTAAAATCTCCAAGTCCAATGTACTTCTACTGCGAATGCTGGCGCGAATTAATTGCTCGATTAAATAAATGTCTTTAAACGCTCGAGCTGTCTGCTGTTTGTGCTCGCGTACGCGAGACACATGCTCTGCCGGGAATTACACTCGGTGCTGGAATCCAAGTTTTATCCTACGTGACATCATGGAGGATGCATATCAAGCTGCCAGTGGTCGAGACCGGAAAGGAAAAAAAAATCTACCTGGATATACATTATACGTTTGCCGGGACGCAGCAGCTTCGTGCTAGATGGTTACAGGTTTGCATCAGTGTGTATAGGTGAATAGTGGTTGAATGCCTTGGAAAAGCCGAGGAGAGCGTTTCTCGCGGATTTCTCAACGATCCGTGGGGGCGCGATACATTTATAAATCTCAGGATTCTCTTTCAGGGGAGCCAGGAGGAAAACGGCGAGAGGAGGAAGCCCATTTTCCGTGGAGTTCGTGCGAAAGAACAGGACGAAGGTCTTGGCACCGAGGGAAAAGAAAAAAAAAAAAAAAAATATATATAAAAATACCTACAAAGAAGAAAAAGGAAAAATAGGAAATGATATAAGTAAAGAAAACTAGATCGAAAATCCGAAAACGTTTTTCGGAAAATTCAAAGACATCGTCAAAAAGGGATGGGAATATTTCATCTTCGTCTCAAGTTTGTTAAAGATCAAAGTAAACGTCGGATGACCCCGGAGAAGCGACGTCGCGATGCCGCAAACAACGTTGACCGATCGCTTTATTAACATGATCTTCCAAGGAGTTATAGTCATTTTTCTGCGGCTAACCCACGGCGAACACCTTCGTCGACCCTTGCCCGACGACCTCGATCCATTATCCTCCGGTTGACAGGGCAAACAGTGCCGTCGTCCGCGTGACGGCCAATGCATTTCAAATAGAGGCGTTTCCACGGGGTTTGAGTCTGTCCTCTTGAAAAGATGGAAGTGGACGTGGAAGTGGAACTCGAGGATGAGACGAGAGAACGTGGAGATTCGAAGGAAGCAAACAAAGGACCATCTCGTCCCGTCCGCGTCGCGACGCCTTCCGTCCCCCTCTCCTCTCACACTTTTCCAACTTTCTTCGTCATCCTTCCTACTTCACCGTCTCCCTGGACGTCTTCGCACTCTTGGGAATTCATTAGCCCAACTTTTCGGACTTGGGTGCTTTGGCTGCCTCATCCAACGAGTCGCACGAGGGACCATCGGCCAGCTGAAGAAACCCACAGCCGAATACGAAGCCCCCAAACAGATTGGGTCGAATCGAAAGATCCAAGACAATCGAACGAAGGTACACCTTCATCCGTCTTGGAGGTAGCGCAATGCCGCATAAAGAAATGCGGAGCGCGGGACTCTCTTGCGTGTCTCGAAACGACGTTGACGAAGATGCGCCTTCGGCTGAGGGTCATAAGCTCATTTGACATTGCGTGAGTTCTTCACGTAAACTCATCCTACTTACAGTGCTAAGTGCGTGTCGTTAGTTACTTTTAAGAAGTTTCTCCAAGATGGGATAATTTTAATAGGGTGATAACGTATCGCCGGCATTAAACTTATGCAATTAATCTCAAAGGTTTAACATGCATGGTCTCTCCCTCATGCGTGCCTAACGCATTCGCGTAGTTCAAAATTAAAATTCTTTCCTCTTACTCGAAGTGGCCTGTCGGATGCGAATGAGTTAACGTATCTGATCCTCTTCGCCAAGTGTTGTGCTGACTGTATAAAGAAAAAAAAAAAATCGATTTTAGAGGAACGCCCTTGGAGACGCCCTGGATCTCGAGAGTTCGCCCTCCAATCCGGATAAGGCGAAGTTGCTCGAGTCTCTAAAGGCTGAGGTGCCGATGTGAGTGACGAAGGACTGACAGAGTATTAGCTACTTTCACCGCTGTGGCTGCTACCTCCTTTTTATCTTTTTTTTTTTATTCCTTAACCAACCGCAGGACTTCCCGTTTCGCCGCGACGACGTCGACCCTCAACGGGAAAAGATCCGCAAGCCCTTTGGCATGCGTGACCCGAATGCGGTTTGCAAGACACGCATTTCTCAGGAGGACCGTCCTCCTTTCTGACTTATATTGTCAGCATTTGATTTTTCTCGACCGTCCGACAAACGATCCATTCCTAAGCAGAGCGAACGTAAAGGCATTCCTCAGACTGGTTTACGACTAGGATTTTCTGTCGTTCGTCGTCTAACGCTCCTCGTCTACTTCCTTTCACTTTTCGTTTTTCTTTTTCTCTCGAACTCAATGGTACCGAAGATCTCCGCAACATGCCTAGATCCACGTAAAAATAATTAATCTTTCTAGCTCTCACGTGCCAACTGATCCAATGGTCATTAACAGGAATACAATGTTACGATCAATGATGCGAGGAAATTGCAGAGTAGGGTGTGTATACAATATATTCGTGGCCTACGTTTAACGTGGTTAGCTAGTTAGTACCCTCGAGAACATTAACCTAATGTCTAGAGATTAGTGTATACGCTAGGAAGTAGGAGCCATCAAAGAAGACCGCAAGCTTTCGCATCGCACCCAGCAGATTACCCGTTCAATTCACTAAAACGACAAGATGCTTTACAACGAGTCTCAAGAATTACGAGGATTCCAGTAGAGACTTTCTTTTATGAGATCCCTCCTACGGCATTGAGTCCTCGTTGCACTTTAAACGTAAATTCAATAAACCGCATTTACCCATCCGCAGAATACAGCCTGGTATCTTCGAGCGAGTATTCACTTTGGAAATACGCTTTTCTTCATAATTCATAAAATATTATTTTAACCTCGTTCACTCGAAAGCCGAGCTTATACATTTTTTTTGTTGTTTTCTTTCCAACGACCACGCCGTTCCCAGAATAATAAGAGAAATATCTGCGATTGGCGTGCAGCGATGTGCTCTAATCGAGTTTCCGAGTGGTCAGCAGCCCCTAGATTGTTTATAGAATTCTCATAAAAGCCAAAGGGCGTTCGGGAATAAAACAAAAGCACAACAAGGTACGCGGAGAAGCTAGCGTGCACAAGTTCTAATTTAATGACGCAAGCTCTGCAGGGAAGGAAAAGAGAAAAATAGCGTTGCGTGCGCCGAGCCTGAAAGCCCCGCGTCCAATGCAAAATGCGAGCTTTCAAGCTGCTCGTACCTCGTGCCCCGTGTTAATGACGCAATGTAATATGCCGTCTTAGCTCTGTTAGCGAAGCAGTGTTTGAGTTTGAGTCGCGGGCTGTTTGAGGTCGGATAACGCACCTAATCGCCCTGCAGCTAATACCACAGGCTCGATTAGCTATGCTCCGACATTACTCTAGCATCCCTACCTTGTAGCTCCATCATCCATTTATTGAGCCATCGCGACAGGCAGGCTACCACTGCGAGGCGAAAACGTCTTCATCAATGCTGCGTACATCAATGCCATCCATTAACACAGTGTACACGTTAACACAATGGTAATACGTACATCCGAATACCATTGTTACCCCGATTAGCGAATATATCCCCATTGGTAAGTCGTTTAGTACCATTCAATTTCCTTAAATGCTTCGTCAGAATTTTCTCTACGTAAAGTGAAAATTGTCATTTCTTCAGCTCTCAAGATTTACCGACGCAGCCCCTACGAATCTTCTTCCTTCAATCTATCTTGACTCTCTTTCTTCTTCCCCCTCTGGTCTTATAAGTTTCTACAATAATTTATAATGTTTTGCCTCGGTGCGAGTCACTAAGGGCGATTATTACAAGACGTTAGGCGACGTCAGTCGTGACGCTAAGAGCCCCTTATAATTTTTGAGAACGAAAGTTTGGCCCGTCGGGAACAAACTTGCTTTCCAGAGTGTCCTGCAGCTTCGGAACGGGAAGAGGATCAATTGAATTTTTTAAAATTAAAACGTCGTAGGGAAACAACGGCCGAGTGGAGTACGTAACTGAAGATTTGCCAGGATACCTCGTCATTAATATCGGTAAAGTTGAGATTATAGTGCATCGTGCCAATCTGAAAATAATGGGGAATTAAACTAGGGAAACGAGAGAATCGGGGATGAGAGAAGAAAAAAAAATCACAACACTGAAATACTCATTTCGCTGATCAATAGAGACAATACAAACTGCGAACAGAGTTTTTTTAGCTTTAAACGCATGTAAATCGGCAACGAACTATTCAAGAGTAACGCGAGCGGTATATCTGTAGCGAGTCAATAGTACGTGTGGATGGGTCGGTCCAGCCATTCATAGCTATATGCATTTTGATTACTCATAACCGTATCCAATCATCTCACTGCATAGGTGTGCACGTGCGTCTGCACATGTATCTACCCATCTATATATGCATTTCTATCAGTGAGGATATTCTGCATTTCATCGATTCCATCCGAGTCCTCCCTGTCCTGACTATACTCTATGGCTGGAGTACGTACCCGGCGCGTAATATGTTGTCAGAAGCATTTAGGGATTTCATAATTCTCCCCAATGCTCGAAAATATCTTGTCCCCCAAAGGACGCTAATCTAATATTAAAAATTCAACAGTTCCGAAAACCACCAACGCACCGTAGGACATCGTGCCTACAGTAGAGTCGATTAATCATGTTCACGAAGTATATCGACTCTTCCCGCATTTATTAACATTTAGCTACGTCCGACGGAACGACAAAAAAACATATGACTATAATAAATGCAAAACGCGACGCGCGCTCGTTGCACGAATCACATAACGATTAGGAGCACTTCACTGGACGGAGTGTATATTTAGCGGTGGATGTCGTGTGGGTAAAGGCAGTTTCATAGATCGCCTGACTTCCACGTGGAAATAAAACGCTTTATGTTAGGAGGCACGGATGTCGCGTTGACCCTTCAAAGACACAGTCGGTTCGATTACTTTACAATTACCAAAGTTTCCGAGGTACTTGGTACGTCGGTTGGACTACTGGAGCTACTGGACGAAGAGATAAGGGAGGATCCGATAAAAACAAGAAAAGCCTAAGAGAATCCAGTCTGGATTCTTTGGCGAAAGTCAGACACGACAAGACTCCATAGAGCATTATTGCTTATCTGTCCCAAGTACTGAACTTGCGCAAGGAGATGATTAGTGCTAGCCGAGGATCTTGATCATTCGAGAACTCGGTACCGAGAAACGCGAGAGCTCGGCCAGATCGCATGCCGGCTGCCAAAGCTCACTCTTGCAATTTAACTAAATGGCTCGTGCAAGCAACTTCTCCACACGTAGAGACCCACCTAGTCAATAGTATATAGGCACTTATCTTTAATGGGTACCTCAAGATCCTTATACCGATAAGGTTCTAGCTGGAAAGAAAGAAGCAGGTAGATGAGTTGAAGTTGAAGTCGAAGCGATGGAGACCAAGAGTAACGCGAGTCCAAGTCACCGAAGCAGCAATATACCTGGCAAAGGAACGCAGCGTACGCGGGCAAACTCGGTCAAACTAAAATTGGCCTGCTTGTCGTTCGGACATTTAGCGAATTGCCTGTGGTCCGTACTACCGAGCCGCTTATCCGGCGCATTAAAACTTTAAGGTCGCCAGCCACGAAGCTGCGGTCTGCACGTAACAATTCTCCCTTCGCTCTGCTCCCTTCTTCATACTTCCAAGACACATACCATTTCTCTTTCACACTTATTTCCATTTCGCTACAGTATTCTGTGCTCTGGACTTTTATCGCGCGACAGTCTATTCGTTCGACGGACGTACAAGCAAAAACTGAACGAATTTCTCAATCAACGGATCGACCGATAAACGTGAATAAATTTCTACTCCGAGACATCAGATTTTCTTCGAAGAACAGATGATTATAGATCGGTCAAAGTATTTTTAATTGAAATCGAATTTAATATCTTTCTTTATCTCGATCCAAATATACTTCCTGAAAGGATGACGTCTACTACCGATAGATCCTGTGCAACATCATAAGAATAGACTGGGAACGCTTGAGTCTTTTCAAACAAATGACCGACCGTTTGAAGCTGTCATAGGGAAAGCCCCGATTCTTCGATTTCAGAGAGAGGTTATTCGACGTGATCGATCATTATGGCAGTTCTCACCTTTCTCGGGCCCTGTCCTACCTAAACTTCGACCTGGTGGCCAACGTTATATAATCATAGCTCATGCCTGTTCCTCTCTTATATTTTCTAGAACCAGGACTCCGTAGATCCTTGGGGGGGTGGGAGGGGGGAAATGGTGAAACTTTTTGTTCGACAGTTTTATTGACGCTAGGTTAATGCGTCTCTTATTAGGTTATCTCAGGAGATGATTCTACTAGTGTCTACTATAGCATTACGTCGCCAGGAGATAGCATCGGTAATTACCAAAACCCTACAACAATACCACATTGCTATACCATATGCTAAGACTTCTTATGCGCGTTCTTGCTCTGCAAGACCAGATGATTGTTGTCGAGGGTTGCACTGGTTCTTAGGAATTTACATGGTATCAGAACCCCTACCTACCACGTACAGCCTGGATACACTAGATGGCGAAGGTGTATAGCCAAGATATCGCGTAAAGGGAGAGTCTCAGGAGAGGCGATCGTAGAGATATTAGCGATTTTGCCGAGCGTTGATAATTCTGTGTTAATATAAGGGTCCGTTCACAGCGGAGCAATTCGATCTTACCCATGCAGCCTTGACGTTAACTTTCCTAATTGGATTTTGATTCGGGGCCAGTCGTGGAACTAGCTAAAACGTTCGACCAAATCCCTCTACCTTACTTAGGAGCATCAAATAATTTATTAGGCCCTTGAGAGTGACTACGATAGAAGGAAGACAGAGAGAGAGAGAGAGAGAGAGAGAGAGAGAGAGAGAGAAAGTAGAGTAAAGGCTCTGAATGTTCGTATTCGAAGATTAAAACTGATGGAGCAAATAGTTATATCGGCAAAAACGTGGGTGAATAGAGATGGAGCCTGATAAAATGCGTCGGGAGGCAAGGGGAATGGGTGGCTCTAGGTCAACGGATGCTGCGCCATTACTTGGAACGCGGCCCCGTGAATTTTTCTTCCGCACATTCAGCCAATACTAAAGCAATATACCCGAAGATGCCAGGACGTATTTATACCAAATTCCAGGGCAACCCCTATCCCTGTTATTGGAGAATGCCTCAGAGCCTAAGTACGGAAGTTCTCCGGACTTCCTCGTCAACCGTGTATAACCTGCCAACGTATATATATTATAAATATATGTAAGGATTATACATATCTACATCTCAAATGCCGTAGCTGAACTTGACATCAGTGACGCAGCTGTTTTTGGATATCCACTAACAATTGACAACGCCGGTTAATCAATAATGCCTCAAGTTTTATACGTTTTGAGATCATCCTGAGGTACAGTACGATACGATCTTTTAACTCTGAATTTCAATCAACCAAAGCTACTGGAACGAATATTGTCTCATTCTGTGAAATAATTCCAAGGATGATTCTCTTCGGAGCTTGCGAATAGTGCCAGAGTTTTTCTAGACGTCTTGCTATGCACGACTGTCGCGCTCACGGAGGTGTAATTATAGCAAGTTTCAAACTATAAAACTTATATTCTCGAATTTAACTTTCGAAGATTCAAGGCACTAAGTTACGTTTAAAAAACTTGGCGATCTAGTAAATTTGAGTTTGCTCTCTCTCTCTCTCTCTTTTTACAGGACGAACAGGAGAACCTAGATAATTAAAAAGTTCAATTTGATCAGCGTCGTTGGCGATTTTATTAATGACTGATCGAAGGATAGTTGTACATAAGACGAATTCGATTACTCAGAAAACGTCAGGACTACAATCATATGTATAATCTAGATTGGAAACGAGGCAATCATAGTAACCACAGACGACAGGAATTATGATTAGGAGTAATAGTAATGATGGTTCGCGCAGACGACGGTGCTTGATTCTCGGTCATAAATGCTAGCAATAGCACTGAATCGTAGTAACAGACAATTCGGCGAATCCGCGGACAGAATCAATCTTCAGAGAATCCTAATTTGAAAGGCTAGGGGTGAAATAACGCCAGTCGATCAACGTTACTCCGAAATATCTGGCGAATCCAGGACATACACGAACTATATGCTGACCTTTATCCACATTCATGAAAGGCACGATGTCCTCTATTTCTGTGAACTCAGCATATCCCACGAATCCAGATCTTCCAAGGCTTCGGTCCTATCTACCTTTTCACCTTTCCACCCTTCCACCTTAAGGCCTTCCCCTGTCTCCGTTTTTTCTCCCTTCTGCCACAAACACCAATACTCTCTCTCTCTCTCTCTCTCTCTCTCTCTCTCTCTCTCTCTCGCCCTCGTCGCAAAGAATACAGATCCCAGGTCAATTGATGCGGCTGGATGGTGATCCTGTGTGAGTTGCGCAATTCCAAAAATTCGCTGCGTATCTCCAATGCATTCTACAAAGTACCCCGATACGCCGTAACTTCGTCTATTCGACTGAGCAATATAGCGTGAATGTCGTGCGCGACTTCCGTAAAATCGATTTAGCCTCCATTCGGTTTTGAGTATTTCCATCTATGGCGACCACGTAAGCTTTTCTCCCGCACCATTGCTTTTAAAAGAGAATGGCTCCTGTTCGATCGGAGGAAGGTTTCCTATTAACAAGACGTCGAGAGGCGAGAAAGACTCGATTCATCCACACTGAATTCCGGCTGGGAGAGCAAACTGCTAAGCCTACACCTACCGATAATTCACGATAAGGACGCGCTGTATGACTTGGCCCGTAGATATCAGCCGTCAAGAGGCACTTGGATGACTTTGGGAAAGGATCAGCGAAAGATCATCTGGAAAGGCAGGAAAGGCAAGAAAGGCAATGGTTCGACAGGCCATCGAACGGTCTTCCGCGGGACATGATTTCCGAGTAGAATCTAGCGGCTGTGCCCAGTTTAGGAAGGTATCATTTTACTTTAGGCTGCTCGAGGACAGCACAGAGCATGTTTGTTCTGGCGGTTGGTAGACATAGGAAGCAGTTACCGGTGGTCTACGGGATCAGACAGGGACGCGAACCTGACGCCTTCTAATTAACAAGACCCACCGGTTAAAGTTATGTTAGGTCTCCTGCCTACCGCTAAGTACTCCCGCGAGCGCCTTAGCATAACTCAGCTGGCTAGGTTCACTCAGGATACTAACACGCTGTAATTACACGCCCTCGGCACCAAAGGTAATGGCGTCAAAATTACGAATGATCTTGCTCCGCAATGAAAATCTCAACCGCCGGCTCTTTTTCTGATTTTATAATCGTCTGTGCACTCTTTTCTATTTTCATTATCTTTCTCCGTATCCGTAGTTAACCCATTCTCCTTGGACTCTCGTTAAACTCTCGCCTGCTTTCTCTCTGGTCCTCTTTCCGGAATACGCTTTTACGACTCTCCTTCACAATTCAGTACAGATGGAATTGCTGCCCTTCACCATCTTTACTCGATCTACTCCTCCTTCCACGAGTTCCTCCTCGCCATTCTCCCACGTACTCTGCTTCTATTGGCCTGACCCACGTGTTTCTACGACTCCCAGGAGTCGTCTTCTTCTAATCTCGATTGGCTAAGATGAAAGTAGCCTTTCCATCCCAACCGCCGATTAAACTTCCACTCGCCGACTCTGTAATGCAGCAGATCTTCTTAAGTATAAACTGTGCTCTTTCCATGAGCAAGTGTCTCTCACGTGTGTTATAAGAACGAGATGCAGCCAGTCGAGAAAGATGAGATGTCCTTGAATTTCAGGACATCAGTCAGGTGCCAGAGTGAGAAATGTCAAACGGGTCGCTGTTAGGGTTCTTTGTCGTCAATCGTGTAGCACAAAATATAAAATGGAATTAGAAATTCTTTCACGTATTTAAATTCCGTAATTCCGCATCTGTACATCCGTGTACCATTTCGAATCCCACTTGACGCTGTCGAAAGTGCGAAACGAGCTCCTCGTTATTTTCACTCTTCTCAATTTCTCTTTCTAACGTTCCGACTCACTTCTCTCTCACGCTAATACTGAAATTTCTCTCTGTCCTTAGCGGCTGTTCAAGCTACCAGAGGCAAACGTAATAACCAGGCTAGACTATACTTCACTATTCGTACCGCCGCATATTCATAAATCTGCCCGAGCGTCGACCAAGGTGCTTCTGCTACCTGTGAATTAATGGGACGTCGTGCTCGCGTTTAGCGAAACAATGAGGTTTCGATGCGTATCGCTGTTGGATCGCATTGACGCGGGAAAATGATTAAGATCCGTCTGAATAAAGGCGCCGGGAATACCGTGATTAATGCAGTTAATAAGCAAATTCTCAGGAATATTCCATTTTTAATTGCTACCTATCGTTGGGCCAGTCTCGGGGAATTATACGGCAGCTACCAGATGCCTATCGAATCGTTCAAAATATTGGACTTCGATGTACACTCATACGTTAAGGAGCGACAGCTTTCACGAAGCTCATGAAATTTTTCATTAACCATCTCGTGGGCTTGCAAGGATCATGGATTTCTAAGATAAGGCATCATTTGAAGGATAACTCGGTTGTATTGTTCGCACAAAGACACACCAATTGTACGAATGAGAGTAAACAATGAGAATGTATAATAAAATAAAGTTACAGCAGAAATAAAGTAAAGTAAAATTCGATTTTTCTCATGCAAATAGCATTCATTTTCACCTCGCCGCTTGGTACGTCCATCACCAAAGTCCATCCAGAGGAAAATTTAATTTTGTAAAAACAATGTTTTGAAATTTACTTTTCGGAGGGCTGTCACCATTTTTCCGGCGTTTTCATGTTATGTTTCCATACATATGCATGATACACGCATTGAGTGCCTGCTCTCTGTGAAAAGGGGACACTCAGCCTCGTGCCTCAGGGTAGTAGCGGTGAAAGGGAATAGAAGCGCCAGAATGGGGAACCAGAACGAACTACATTATCTTTATTTTAATTGTCTACTACAGTTCTATGGAAACTTTGCCAAAAAACTGTCCCTCAATTGGGAAACGACTTTTTCGCACAAATTTTAAGCCGGAATACCAGACTTATCACAGCCGAACCCTCCAATTTGGTCCGCGCCGAATCGAATGTTCTACCGATCAAGAGTTCAACTTTGGTAGTTTTTGCAACCGGAAAAGTTTGAGAATAAGGAAACTGGAAAGGGACCTATCAGCTGAAATTCATTGTTGTTTATACACCTGGCGACATTCGGCGCGGTTCACCAACTGTGAGCCATACATAATTCAGTGGGGACGCTGCTAACTTAGACTGAGAAAATAGGCATTTCCTCTTGTTGGTATAAAATGAATATAAGCTAAGCATTCGCTGCATATGGGGGCTCATACCTCAATAACAGTATCAATGAAGTATAACCAATTTTCTGGGGGTAACACGAGCCTGATAAAAAATAATAAGCGCAGTACAAATACTGCGGAGAGGGAGAATAAAGGTAAGGCCGCTGGGATTTTTAGCCAATCTGAAGCACATTATAGTTTTCTGGGATGTAAAGGTCATTACGTCAGCGCAAAATTCTCGAACGAGGACATAAAGTGAACATTAAGTCAATGCGAGCATAAAAAAAACACGGTCTACGCTTGTAAAACCGAAGCCCGAAACTCTGTATTTGAGCCCAGCTTTACGAGTGCTAGTAAACACCACCAAGCGAGGCTTTCTACTAAGAATCGACGCAGAAATTCAAAAATCGCCGTCATTGATATTTCACACAGTGTCGAGGATCTCCTAGCTAAACCAGAGAGAGAGAGAGAGACAGAGACAAAAAGGTCCAGGAATGATTCAGTAGGATGCGACCGAAGTGACAACTTCATAAACTCCTTTGACACAAAGTTTGCCTTCGCCCTATGACCGACTCCCTTACAGATGCTCCAGCATTTGGCAGGAGTCTCTCTGAGTGACTCTATCGGAACTAACCGAGTCTAAGAATTATTTGAGGATTCGTTCAAACGCCATAAAACTCTTGTATTAAAATCGCCCTCGGCTGACCCCGAAGTTACGGCAACTGAATAGGAAAGCCAGCGCTTTGCCGAAAACTATTGCGTAAAGATCGCAGGGCCCTTCTTACTCCCACTGGAGAGACTCGCAATTAGCAAAGAAGCAACAGGTTCGTATTCTTACTGTGCAGTCAATTCTGACAGCTGAAAGTACTTCTTTTAATAGCTTTTATTCTACGTCGTCAATAGGGTCAAACTGGCGCTATCACTCACTCTTACTACTATTAAGTCAGTAATGAGAACGGCAAAAACAACTTATGAAAATTCTACATGCAACCCGATAGTCAATATATTGGGTTGGCATGAAAGTAACGAGACACTCTAGAAAACTGTACGCATGTTCTTTTTTAAATTAATTTTGTTTGACCATATTCTATTGTATATACCCACAGAGCGGATATATGTAGAATGTTCTACAACATATTAGAATATGGTCAAAAATAATTAATTTAAAAAAGGACATGTGTCGACTCTTCTAGAGTGTCTCATTACTTTCATGCCAACCCAATATTTGGTATATAAATTAATTCTCGGTCCCGAAATTTAACAAATGACGGCACTTATTCAAATTTGAATTTTTTTTCCCGTCGTAGGGTAACCTTAAAGCGTCATCCTTAAGTTTTGAATATTTGACAGTGTTCCTGATATAACGTCAAAAAAACAGTAGTGAAAGCGATATCATTCAAAGAGCAACATTTTAAGTACCGCCTGCTTTTCGTATTACCAACGAGGAAAAATGCTGTAGGGGCTAAGGAAACGATGTGTTTCACCTCAGGTGAAAATTCTGTCTCTTACGGTACGTGGAAAAAAGTGGTTCCAAGGGTTTGAGGATGGAAATTTCAATCTTCAGAAAAAAACACCCTTATTTTCGAAAGGAGATTCGGCAGTTGCCTGACAGATAGCGAAAGTATGTAGAAAGTAATTGGGATTGTTTTGAAAGTTAGGTAAATGTTCGTTTCTTCTGTTTTTGTAAACATCAAAATTTAAAAAAATGGCCGAGAATTAAATTGTACACCCAATATAAAAGATCGAAAGCAATCAGGTCTCTATCAGGGAGCACGTGGCACTGCATAAAATGTTTTTGTTAAAAAGTATGCATACGCATGGTTTTGCACTAAGTAAATTTTATTATTCAGCTTCAGCATACATTCACGTTATTTTATGGAAAACCACGTGTGATTTGCCAAAGATTGCTTTGCCTACGAGCTATCAAGAAAAAAAAAAAAAGAGTTTTACACGTAGAAACAGAGCACACAGAAAGGCCAAAGAGGCTTGCAAAGGAGTAAATAGTATACGTAGTGCGTTAACGAGCCCTCGCCAACAGAGTCCAAGGATTTGCAAATTGTACACGGCAAAGCACGTAGCTGCTTAGGTTTGCGTAGGTAAAACGGCGTTCCCTAAGATGATGCATTATAGAGTCGTATGGGTTCAAGTGCACCAGGGTTCGTCTCGCGTCTCCCAGATTGATCTCGGTCGCTTCGCTCCCTTCACATTCGATGGAAAAGGAGAGAAGAAAAGAGAGGAGCTGATATAGTAGGGTGCAAGCATAGTCAGACCACGGCTCGACTAGGGTAAGCATCACCGGCTTATGCTGGACTCCTTTCTCGACTCTTCACTTTTCATTGCCTTTAAGCTCAATTTTACGCTCCTCGTTCGACGGCTCAATGCAGTTCTTTTCAGAACATATGTAAGCGCCAATCCCTGAGCCCACCCCCCATTTCCTTCACATTCGTTCCTTCCCTCTCGGACTCGCGATCCATACCTCATGGCGCTACAGTTCGCTATGCAAGAAAGAAAGAAAAAAGGGAAGGAAGGAAAAGTGCTTCCGTCTTCAAGCTCTTTTATTCGTCTACAGGAAACCTCACGTCCTTTCATCGATCTCCAAGCCCTTTTCCTCCGACGTTCTATCTAAACCCATTGCTATTCCTCAGTCCATAGAGAAGACACTTCCCTGTCACGCTGTCACGTAACCTGCAGTGCTCTCTATTAGAATTGTTTCAATTTAATGCTGTACAGAGTGTTGCCTAAGAGGAAGCTGTGGCAAATACGGAAATTAAATCTGCCTCGCGAATTTCGTTATTTCTTGTATAAAGAGAAATCCATCATTTCGTAACTGATGACTTTAGATAAGTGAGCTGAAGCAATGGTATACTGACTGGCTCTCGTGGATGTTTATTTTCCACGGATATGAGGTATCTAAAAAATTTTTTTCTTTTATTTAGTTAAAATCGACAAAAGTAATTTAATTCTTGCATCACGTCACCGCTACCCACGATCCCGCTGGTAAACCGTTACACGTTCATATGTTCGAGACTATGGAGTTAATTAAAAAGGCCGTAAAAATATTTTGTGCGCTTAACAGGACGCTTCTAAATCGACTACTTAAACGGTCCTGCTAATTTGTTACCACAAATACGCAGCGCACGCTGCTGCCATTATACAGGCTGGGCCCAGTAATTTCAGCGTACGAGCGCAAAGTTCGCATTTGCCAAGATTTCCACTGATTCTGCTCTGCGCCATGTACATAGCTGGCCGCACTCCGATCTATTGCACACCAGGTGCACCGTGTAACGAATACTTGCGCCGGATTAGCTTAACAAGGCTCGAACATGCACTTGCCCTCTCAACCCAATATTCGCGCTTAGTTTTGAGCCAGGAAATATTCCGAGAACAATTACTGCGACAATCGCACGAGGACTTTCAGAATGTAACCATTCAATTATCCCTCGCAGTATATTCGAATATACTCACGATCCGGCAATGTCGGAGAATCCACAAATCTTGATTTTTCTTCAAAGCAAATGTGCCGACGGACTTACGGGGATGAGAAGAAAAGTAAAACGGCCGTGGGGAACGAGGAACAAGGAACGTACGAGACACCTCGCTTTCATTCCCGTGAATTTCCTCAGAGGGACCGTTGACCAGGTGAGAGGTCAAGATAACCGTAAATGAAAAAAATCTTGGCAATGAGGCGGACAAGAAATCTTTGAGTAACGCTGCTCCGGGGAATGAGGTCCGACCACGGCAAACAGTCTGGCCACTGTGAGACCTGCCCTACTTGCGCGAGCGACGGTAACGCGGGTCTCTAATGCCACAAATACAATCTATGAAATATCTCCTGTACTTCCCTCCACCCGCAATTCGACTCTATCGAGATACCGAGATACTTTTTTCCTATTTTTTTTTTTTTGCTTTTCCCGTGACGAACCTTCGACTTCCCACTGGATAGGAATCGATTAGTACCGAAGTACCAGTGGCACAGAGTGGTAGTGGTATTGTTACTGCTGTACCAACGATGCCACCAGTGATGCTTGCCAATCGTAGTGTTGGTATTGCTGCTGCTGGTGCTGTTAGTGCTGATAGTGCGAGGGCTTGGTTCATTGCATTTATTCACTGGATAATGCGAATTTTGCAAAAGGCTCCAAACGAATCTCGGTCAAGTTGAAGTCGAAGGGTCGAGATCTACAGTGTGACAGTGATTCTACATAGAAGGGGTTCGATGTATATTTTCTGGTAGAATCATTTCCGTCTTTTTTTTTCCCTTGTATTTTCATTCCTTTGTAATTCGCTGGATAAAAGTCATGCCATTGCGTTTGCTTCCCACGCAAAGCCAAAGTTATATTGCTTCCCTGAAAATTGTGGAAAAAGTGAAAGCTCCGAAGGGAGCCATCGGCCACGGAATCTGAAGGTGGATAAATGCGCGGCATAAGAGCACCGATGCCGCAGCTCTGGTCAATTATTGCGAACGAAAAGCATTTATCCGCAGGGTGAATAGATGACGAATAACTGGAAACTCTGCTCTGGCTGACTATTGATTATCGAAAGTATAGACGATTGGCGACCAGTGACGTGAAAGGCGGCCATTCGTGGCCATCGGATTGTTTTGTAATCTGATAAATAATATAGCGAGCTATATTCTCATGCCGTATTTAATATATTCTTCCAGTGTTAAACTTTAGTCTCCATCCGAATGACATTATTCCCACGTTACAAAGAGGCATGCGCAGTTTGGATCTCGAAGAATGAGAGTGACGTCGGTTCAATGAACGTTTCTATTATGTTGTGTGGGAATTGGCAACGTGACCAGTCGATGCAGTGTAATGTTAAATCGAGAGTGCAGCTGACAGTGGATCGTCGAGACTGTGGGAAAAGCTGAGAGAAGTTTAACTGATTTGACGACGCTGCGGTGGGCGCCAAATATGAAAGGATAACGTGATAATTTCGCGAAAAAAAAAAGAAAAAAAGAAAAAAAAAATGAAGAATCGACTAATGGACTTTTTGCTATCTAAAATTTTCATTTGTCACGGCTGCTTCACGCAGGTGCACCTAACCTCCCTTTTCGAATGTCACAGGGAGAAATCGGCCTCTTTTTCTCCCGAAGATTAAATTGTTGGACAGAAAAGATGAATTCACTCGCAGAGTTTCTCTAGTTCTTAAGAAATCGCCTTAGCGGATCCAATCTTTCTAGTAGTGCAGTAGATTTTAGCAAGCACTCATTTAGGTGCAGGACGTTTAACTAGCTATATTCGAGGAGGTGAATTCAAAGATACCTTCAGTACCGATAATCCCGCCAAGCCAAAGAGAGCATTGAAGAGGGACAAGGGTGGAGCAGGAGGTGCAAGAGGAGAAAGAAAAATTGAGAGCGGAAGGAGGAGAGGCAATCCGCGAATCAGCCATTCACAGTGCCAAGTCAGGTTCAAAACGAAAATTAAATAACCCCGCTGTCGGTTTTCGTCCTGTCGGGCACGTAGTTCCGCAGCATCCAGCATGGAAAGTGGAACAGAGAAGCAGGGACCAGTCCCGTAGTTTACTCAGTCGCCGATGGATTCCCCTGTGGTAGAATTAGGTTTGCGTTTCAGAGATTCCAAACACAGGACCCAGCGGCACTCTAACGCGAATATTCGACCAATAGCACCTCCGGCAAAGTCACTTAGGCGTCTTCCTGGATTCTGGAATTTCTCTCGCGGCATCTCGAATATTCAACGATTTTTCGACGAAGAAACTTTCTTGTTATCTGGCCCGACTTCGGCGATACGTTTCAAGTTAGATCATCTCGCGTGTCCCCTAGTGTAAAACATCGCTAAAGTCGTATAGCAACGCGAGGACGGACCGCATAAATCGGTTCGACGCGAAACTTCAACCAAATGCTGCTTCAATCTGCACGGGAGCCGTTCAAGCTAATTCTGCAAAGTTTCGCTGTTCGATATATAGTACGCACGGTATCCACTTTGGTGGACACAAGCGCCTATACAATTCCACTAGGAAGGTATTATCTATTACAGTACTGTATCCATCTACGATAAAGGACTGCCCACGTATACACACCAGCTGTGCACACATGCAGGATCATACCTAATGCTATCCTGCTATCCAGGCATGTCCTGCCCCTCTCTCTCTCTCTCTCTCTCTCTCTCTCTCTCTCTCTCTCTCTGGCCCGCGAACACACACTCTAGCTGCGCTGACAGTTTGACCGGCTGGACACACGCCAAGACCTCTATTACATTCCGTCTAACGTCCAATGTAGAACTCGACTGAGCTACATCAACGACAGACGCTTGAATTTACTTCCAGCACGTCTCTCGTTTGGTCGTTACAGTTAACAGCTTTACGATTGAAAGCCTCTGCGGATGTAGCCATCATTGTACGGAGTAAATGAATTTGCCTTCTCTCTCTCTTTCTCCACTTGATTGACTTACTGGAAGACAACTGAGGTACTAGCTAGCACGAAGAAACTCGGCAAAGATTACTCTAACGACGTTGCAGAACTGCATTAGGTTCCTTGAAACAGTCCAAAAAAAAAGCCTAATCGATCGATGCGCCAAGCTGAGACGGCAGTTTGCGTGGCTGTATATTTATTGCTGGAAAGATTTCGTATTCATAGCGTTGCCAAACTCCAACCTCAGTCAGATCTCGTCACTCTCGGCGCCTCTTTATTATTCTGCCATTAACTCTTGCATATTTCTCAATGCAACTAAGCATGCACTTATAGTACTTGCAGTTGAATGGGAATTAACCAAAAAATACGCTATAGTAATCCGAATGAAATAAACGAAAGCAATCGTTCGTTTAATCTTCTTTTTCTACCACATTTCATGATACTGTTTTAACATTCTTAACTACTAACTGACTACTACTCGACAGTCTGCCCGAGACTTTCACGGAAACGCGATATAATTTAATTGAAAAATATATTTCCGAAACGGAGCCGATCAAATTCCATGCATTTGGCGTAGACTCGCTCCTCGCGGGCTAATTGATTTTCAATTATAAAGTTCCAAGCGAAAAGTGATGTCGGGTGAATTTCCAGGGCACTCACTTGTGCGTGTACCCAAGCTTGAAAGAAGGGCTGCCCGAATTGCTGCTCAAATTTCAAGGAGGAATCCTTTGAATATTAACCGTTGATATTTCTGGCTCCTTGGCACATTTCAGCGCACCCTGCCTGCCAGCCGCGTGAACTCGTTGCCGTTCTCAGGGAAGCGTTAATCGCGTTGAACACAGGAATATTAAAGAAATTCATTCTTCCCGAAAGTTTAATAGTGTCCTTGCGGATATTAAAATCGATCGTTTCTTCCCTCCCACAAAGTCTCTGTATATCCTTGGTCGAAGGAAACTTTTCGAAATTGACAGAATTTTCGCTCAATCCCAGAATGATCAATCGAATAAATTTCTGATGATTATTACTGTTCACCGAGAGTTACTCTCACCGGGATGAAGATCCAAGCACATAATTGGTAACCGCTATCGAATTCGGCTCATTAGCTATGGGCTCATATAATGCGCTCTATTTGTACTAACGAGGGCCGTTTAGCCAATTTCGATAGTTTACCACGCAGCTATAGTTTCAATGGTACAGTTGAGCTCCAGCATCCAACCTCTCGAACCCACTAAGAGGGATGGCTGAGCATGGAAGCTGCTACTACACTGTGCTACTAAAGTCCCGCTGGTGTGTTTGCGCACGAGATTTAACTTGGCATACGATAGTGGGCTTAACCTTAGCAAACTATATCATAAATTATAGTAACGTACGAGCATCAGCATCCTCATTCGAGTCCCCTTGGCAAAACGAAGGAACCTCACGAGCTACGCATTCGGGAGCCTGCTCCGTCTTTCTACCTTCTTATTCTCCTTGGACGGCGAAGGACGATCGAAGATCGGGAGGAAAGGAGAAAAGAGGAAAAAGCAACTGAGAATTATACGGGAGGAGACCTTGGATACCAGAGGAGCTACTGGGGAAAATTATGCCAAATGAAGAAAGCGAACGAAAAGAGGGAGCAGTGGGAACTAGGAGGGAATACGAAGAAATGTACCACGTGGTGGCGGTCTCTAACTTTAACTAAATTTCCTTTACCAAACGAATCGATTGATAGAGAAACGGCAATAACTACGAGTCAACTCGTAGACGGACTATGAGACCGGTTAAGAATAGCTGGTTTAGTACTTGGTATCCTGTTGACTTATCGATCTGTTGGTAATTTCTGTGTATACGTTCGCCAAGAAAAAATTCTATTTTAAGCCATAAATTACGTTAATGGATACTGCTGCTCGCAGGTACATTAATTGACAAGGAGGTAACGTCTAAGCTTACGCACGAATAGTATAGTATGACAGAGGATGTTAATATTTCATTGGCCAAAAATCTAGCAAAGTACTTTCCCATCTCAAACGTATTTTCGACATTGAGCGCCATAAAATGTACGTCTCAAGTATTCACATGTAGGCTGATGATTGAGTAATATGTATAATTTATTCCATGTAAAGTTGAAACGACCCAACTTATCCAATATTAATACGGCTCTCGGGTTTGGCTGGCTGCTAAAACTTCAACCACATATACGTCAAACATTTTTTTCACTTATACGAAGTAAATCACGATTTCTCCGATTTTCATAAAGTTCCCGACGTTGACGGTTAGCTCGCCAACGTCAACGTCAACTGCGGTGAAACTCAAAACGCTTTTTGCATAGCAAACAGATTTTCGACTTCCCAGTCTTGATCCTTCGTAATGCTATGTAGCGGACAGTTCGAATTTACATTGCGGGCAACGGATTACGGCGGCAGATTGGCAAAATTTCTTTCGCCCGATAACGACTACGGCAATTGCGAGGATCAAGGCGTTGTACGTTCACAGTAAAAAAAACTTCAT
This sequence comes from Cephus cinctus, assembly GCF_000341935.2. Taxonomy (NCBI): domain Eukaryota; kingdom Metazoa; phylum Arthropoda; class Insecta; order Hymenoptera; family Cephidae; genus Cephus; species Cephus cinctus. The sequence goes on along the minus strand of NW_014334004.1, from coordinate 30,587 downwards.
GAATTCTCGCAAGCGGCAATAATTAAAGACCCGACAAAGGGTATGTGTTTCCCTACGTTTCATTTGTCGCGAGCTAATTGATCGTCGTCAAATACCACATTCAGCTGGCTGTATAGACCCTGCATACGATTAAATACGACCTCTGGCAATCATTACGCAAACATTAGAGCCCGTGGACGGTGGAGGGAGCATGCAGCCCCCCGGGTAAGGCGACAGGCAGGGACTACGCAGCAGTATCAAAATGCACGAGGAGAATGTAAACCGCTAATTGCAAACCTGCCAGAGATTCAGTTTCCCTGAATTCTCAGAAATGCATATGGAGGCTGGTCTTATTGAGTGCTCATGATATAGTCATAGCGGCTCTTAGTGCTTTTTCATATTTAAAACGACCGCGCCTGCCGCTTGGGATTCGCCTCTCCTGGGTGATCCTATTGACTTACTAGAATTTCACGAAGAGCGAAATACCCCAAGTAAATTTTATACCAAGACAGTCGATTATTCCCGATGTCTTCAGGAGACGCGACGCAAACCTTAAGGGCCGACGTCAGTAGGCCAACGGTAGGAAAAACAAATGTTTTTCATTGAAAAAGCACTAATGCTCACCGCAAAAGACGATGCTAGGCTGAAGTCCTTCGTCCCACTATCTCAGGATGCAGTCGTTAGAAAATCGAGTGGCCACACGTAGCACCGTAATAATAAACTCGGCTGTGCTGTATTTCTCATGCTACACTCTTATAAAAACATCCTACACGTTCGATAATGCTGAGGGAGACTAGTTTAATGGACGTGAATTTATGGATATAATATCCAGCCCAGACCGTATCAAGGTTCGAGTCGGAGTCTTTGCTTGCCTGGGGGTGTAATAAAAAAAGTGAAAAGAGCAAAAAAAAGTGGAGAAAAGAAGGTGGAAGATTGAGGACGACACGCCCGTTTCGTTATCCATCCCGCGATATTGACCGTAGCTACTTAATAAAGAGAGAAAAGAGAGAAGCGGTGTTCGCACAAAAAGAGTTGAGCATGATGAGCAGAGAGGAGAGCTGGTTTACAAAGAGGACATGGGAGGGGAGGGCTATAAGTAAAATGAGTTATTCTTTGCGAAAAACACCACCGCCAAAATGAGAGAGGATGAACGTTGAAAGTACAAGGCGAGAAAAGGAAGTGAAGAGGATGAAGCGATACCGGTGGACGAAATATAATAACGATTGAATCAGAAGATAAAAGTAGACAAAAAGTTGCCTCGGCTTTTTATGCAAGGAACGGTATTTTCAAAAATAAAAAAAAAAAAAAACTTTGTCAGTACTGACTTCCGCACTGCGTTCAATTAGAGAGCACAAAAGCCAAGTCTTGACCTATCGCAACAATCGAAAATCCGCAGCCTTGAACGAAGCTTGGTAATAAGCAACAGAGCCTATTAACCACAATCCAAATGGGATACAGCGATGATCAATGGTTGATGCTCCATATGAAAATTTGTATTTGTAAATTAGTGAGAAAAAGAAAAAAGAAATTCGCAAACATCCAGAATTCAACCGGACACATTTTACGTGAAAACGGAATGGGAGACCTGGCAAAAAAAATAACTTGCGAGTTTATCCTTCCCTAGGCAGCCTGGCTTAACACCCTTATAATCTTGCGAGAAAAAGTATGAGCTATGCGAGATGGGATAGAAGGTCTTTTCTTTTACGGAGACGAGCTTCCGAAAAAGGGATTTGACGATTCAAGGAGAAAGCAGGAAAAATCCGGAAAAGTTCTGCCTGGAAGAAAGTAAAAACGAGAGAACGGAAGCCAGTGGGGATGAGATACCGTATTGAATTACGCCCTCTTCTGACAAATGTACTTTCAATTGGCACCGATAACATATGGAAAATTGATTCCCATCTAGGAGGAGTAGGAGGTCGCCACCGCTGTCTAGGTTAACCCCGATTCACCCCAAGATATAGATACAAAGCGTTTCCCACCGTCCGAGGGGCTGCAGGATCGTAGCTCATATCTTTAACCCAACTGCTGTTCTGCGCATTTTTCTCTTTGCAAAGTGAAAAACCCAGCTGTGCTTGGAAGCTACCCGCCGCATTCTGGATCCTTGTGAAATATTTCCTGCACTCCTATAGGTTTACGCGGTCGTTCGGGTCCAGCAGCATCGTGAGCGCGCGTGTCACTTGCGCCCCGCGAAACCATATCAGCCTAAAAAAGTTCAAAGTTCAAGGAAAACACAGAAAGGGAAGAGATATTCTCTCGCGTCCCTTTCTTCTTTCATCGTAAAGCACAGTGCACATCGTTCATGTTTACCCCAGCATAATCTCTAGCACCAGTGCGGTTACAGCCTGAAGCAAGATTGGCCAGCTGCCTCGTGGACTTCCGAATGTCGTAGAAGCTACCTACGGCCCCTCGTGCTAGAATACCGAGAGTGACAAAGTGGGCACGGAGAGAAAAAGATGTTCATGAAGCTCGACTCGGCAAGAAACCTGACACAGATTGCACAACCCGAGAATCAATAGGCGTATTTCCAAGTAAATAGGTCGAATAGCTGAAAGTCCATCGATCCCACAGGCAACTGCCGATAGAAAAGAGTAAACCAAAAATTGAACGCGAAAAAACAAAAATTTGTATCACGTCCTTGCTACGCGCTCTGGTCGTAAAAAGCGGAATCCGCCAGTCTTCTACGGATACTCGAGAATCAAGCTCACGCTGGAGGATCTGGCGGAAGCGCTGGTACCACGTGTTGTGTAACAACGATACACCAACTTGGGCCACTAAGTTGGTGTATTAGGAAAGTGAACAGGAGCAAACGTAATTTTCACAGCCAGATTCGATTATCGATGGTTTTGCTAGGACAATCGGTTTCCTAACTTAATAAAGCTACCTTCGGCCATTATCGAGGCTAGGCTCTTGTCTTCTCGACCTGACATCGCAGGCTCCTTCTTCGTGCCTTTCGATCGACCCTTTATGGTCCTTACGGAGAATCCTCCTCTTCCTTTCTCCTTACGTTACCCGAATGCAGACCAACTTATCATCAAACATTCGACCGCTTCTCCCTTCGATGTTTTATTCCTCTTTTGCGTAGTTATAGAAACGCCATACAAACAACGATGACAAAGTAAACGAGCTATGTATTGTATATCCTTGGAAAAACATATTCGTGAAAGCCTGTGATACGAGTCAACGGCAATCGTCCAGTCAATTGTCTGGCTATTGATTATGTAAGATTCCGTCAAGAAATGTATTTGAGAGGCAAAGTACATACGCGAAAACAAGAAATTGGAAGGTCAGCTCGAAGTGATTCGACAAACTGTATCGTCCCTTCGGCACAAAGAAAACTCGTGCTTTTTCCATCTCGGCACTACATACGACAATCGTATCCTAAGGACAGCCGAATAGCATAATTTTGTAAATCTGACGTACCAACTGGACAAAGTAATAGGTAATGGGACAGAAAAGCCTCAATGTACACGCTAACTGGATTTCTTGGAGTACAGTAACATTAGATCCAGCTACGCTGGACCATTGATCGCAAAGAGCAACTTTTAACCTCGGAAATAATAACTGCATCGAAGGTTAGCGATGATACTTGGAATCTGTCATTGGATATCGATGCGCTTACGTAACGTCCCAATAACCTTGCTCTTCGCTGCTCGATCAAGACCCACGTACTTCTGACATTTCATCACGCTGCCTCGGACGAACTTCAACTCTCTTTCTTCTTCGTATCCGTCTCACTGTTCTCCTCTCTTCTCAAGAGATGCTGCTGTCTACTCGTAAAGTAGAATACACTTCCCCCGTTCAGGCCCCTGTGTATTCGTTCCTCTTTGTGTTTCCGTTCGTTTGACGCTTCCCCGAAGCGCGTTCTCGTAATGGCATTTTCTCCCTCCGAAGCGTCGACGTCAACGCGTCGACATGGATGCAGTAGTTTCAAAGAAGTCGAGCACGAATGAGAGCGCAACTTTGCGAAAGGGCGATAGGAGCGATAGGAGCGATAGGAGGACGGATACACGATAGAATGAGAAAGGAAGCGGAGAGGAGGAGTCGCTCGATCCCTTCCGAAAAGCCTCAAACCGATAATGGAGAATCGAAACTATTGAAAGCTTCACGGTGTTATTTCGTAAATACGCCGACCGTACGCAGGTTTCAATTATTCGTAGCGATGTTCTTTAATACAGCGGCTGCAGAATCGTCGCTAAGGACACAGATAAAATAGTCAACCATGGGGGTCTTGTACCAAAGTGGAGTGGCCAGTGCGCGAAGGATGGATTGATTAGGAGTAGGCAAGATTTTGGAAATTATTTCTAGTGCTTCCGAGAGAGATGACAAGAATCCAAAGTTTCGGTATAAACATCCGGGGCTGCTACTGGTTAAGCATGCTATTAAGGGTGGCAACCCCCGTGATATTTGTCTCTAACGGGATCACTCTATCGTGCAAATATCGTGGAAGCTAATACAGCCCAATTTCCTTAAGCGTATTAATTCTTCCGGGCTCGAGTTCCCTCGCGAGTTATGAAAATATTATGCTAATGCCTTCCTGTTATAATTAACTGCCATTAAATAAAAATCGTCGAAAAATCGATTTAACGCTTCCGTTAACCTCTCTGCTTGTCTTTCTTCTTTTTCGACGTCTTCTTTATGAAATGCGAGCTGATAGAGCGAAACAGAGAGAGAGAGAGAGAGAGAGAGAGAGAGAGAGAGAGAGAGAGAGAGAGAGAGAGAAACTGGATAAACATGGATGAGGTCCAAGAACCGAGAGGGAGGTACAAAGAGGCTCTTATTGGAATGCAAATTCATTGAAATGAATTCTGACGCAGTGTAAGACTGTCGTAATGCCTCGGGCAAAGGTAGCTGATGGAGCGACGAGGAGAAGAGTAAGGAGAGGACCTTCCTTCTGTCTTTTCACTCACTGACGTCTCTGTTCGTCGTGTAGCCGTGGCGGAGAAATTTTTCAAAGTTAATTTTCTCGCGAGGCTGAGTGATTCTCTCGAGCGGGGCATTTACATTTTCGGTGGTCTCTTGGCTCTTGCGGGGAAAAAGACTGGTCTCTTCCAAGCGTAGAGTCATCTAGACCCACCCGCACGACCAAACTGTTTTCCTAATTTCGCCATTATCCCTGAACCAACGGTCGGCTCCAACCCCGGACCCGATCGTCGTGTCATCATACTTTGCGCCGAGTGTCGTTTGGATTACGAGAACGTTCCGTGGGAAAGTGACGACGCGGCTTGTTTGCGAGAGAGCCCATTGAAATGTCCAGTATTACCAGGAAATGTCACGCACTACGCCAACCTGCTACCAGTATCATCAGAATTCTCTCTTGGGCAAAGAGCTTTCCTCCTTTCCTCCCCCCCACCCCACCCCACCCCATCCCTCGTCGAACTTCTTGGCAAGCAATTTTTCTCGAGGAGAATTCTCTTCCATTACATATCCCCTTTCTCTACGGGGAACGGGGCCGAGTCCTCCGAAACTCTTTCCTTCTGACCCTTAGCGGGGCATTCGATTCCCTCGAGTCCTTCGAAACTCCCGTGGAACCAAAAGGATTTCCGAAGTGAATAGAGCATTCATGATGCATGCTTCGTTCAGAATCAAGAGATTTCGAGAGGATTTCAAAAATTACTCTAACTGGTACAGAGCGATAAGTAAAAATGGTCTCGAAGAAGATCCAATATCAATTGGCATGAGCAGGCAGTATCGTGTAGCATACTGCGCAATGATCTACCCAGTGACCCACTAAATATATATGTTTTATGGTTCGCTAGATTCTGGAGAAACTTAAATCCTCTCGTGGACCCTGTGCCAAGGCTCTCTATGCAAATAATATTTGAGGGACCATGAGCGAAAGGCATCTGCTACCGGTGGCACCAAATCCTTTATTTAATAGTGGTATCTCTCATTTCAGCTTGCAGAAGCGAGAGGGAGCAGCCAACCTCGTCTAATCGCATCAGAGCAGCGTTAAAACAATTTATATCCTCGACGGAGGGAGAATTTTCGCGTGGGCGCAGTGGGGCTGCTCCTTAATTCATGGATTACATCTCTTCAGTGCGGCGGAGTCGGGGCTCGATTTGTATTTTAATTTTATCGCCGTGAAAATGAATAATTATTTAAATTTCCATCTAGTGTGGTCCGTGTGCCGACAACGCCGGAGTCTTGGGAGATTCTTGGAGACGATTAAAAATTTGACAAATTTCAAAATAAGGGACCCGGAGATGAAGAGACCGAAAGTACGTCCAAGGATTTGGCAGTGTATAAGAGATTTCCAAAACACGTGTCCAGCGGGAGTACAATCTTGAAAGAATTACAGCGAACATTAAGTTGGAGTATGCGAAAAGACCATTAGAGAGATTAAAAGGGACACGCATTCGCAAAATCTACGGACCTGGACCAGCTGACTTGGAAGATGAGTGGATGGCTGTTTACAGTCTGCGGAGCTGTTCGTCACAGACTTGGAAAACTCTCACGTTCACAAGGATCTCTAGAAAGGCTCGAAGAGACAGCTTGATAAGGATACTAGCTAACGTCCTTTTTATACGAATCGAAGACATAAACTTTGTTTACCCGAGGATCCTGGACCCTTGCTACGACGGGTATGATAAACGCTAATCTCATCGAGTGCGATCTCTATTAGTCGATCGTTTATCGACGTTTATGTTTCATCTCTCATATCGGAAGGGGCGAAAGACAGAACCATAGGAAAATGAGTGCTATGCCATCGATAGCAGTATGGAAATTTTAACTTTAAACCGATGTTCCAAGGAGATGGCTCCAGTGGATGCACGCGTCATCGAGACACATCGAGCGACTGCCATTGCATTCTTTATTAATGCCAGTAAAATATACCAAAGACTCTTCACGACGCCACAGAGTATCTTAGACGTTAAGGAAACTTCCTTCGAACGATTTCCGATCCCCAATTGCTCGCTTCCATGTTGCTATGATACTTCCAAGCGAAGAGTCGAAATCCTATAAAATCTCCCGAGACCATAGCAAGATGTGTCCAAGTCTCATGCGAATATCTTTGAAGAAAGTTGACAAAGATATATGCATACGGCTGCTTAGTTTAACAAATAATATCGAAGTTCGAGCCACCCCGCGTATCCAGACTGTGGACCAGTCTGAGAGGGTGAAAAGCGCGTGTAACAATGAACTTGTGGTTTTGGGATTCGTGAACGCGCCGACATGCTTGTGGAGCCAACAAAGAGCTTCGCATGTCGTCGAAGCTTTCGCGGCTGTACTTGCAGTCTAAAGCTCGCTATGTAAAATTGATGGAGCGACTGTGCCCGACGTGTAGCCTTGTCACGTAGCAACGTGTGTTCAGCGCTACACATCAAGTATTCAAGAACTCCGATAGGCGCACAACGGCTAAGAGTGGGTAACGACGTATCCTAAGAGCTTCTACGAGAAACGTGGAGCGAGAAGAATCTATACTACAGAGAGAGATAGAGAGACTGGGTCGAAGAGAGCACGCTGATCGAGCCGCATTAACATCTAGTCCACGCTGAGGTACCAGGTGCGATATTCAGGCACATAAGGAAAGCTTCCAATGACATCATAATAAGTACTCCGGACTCCTCATAAAGTGAACCGGGGAATTATCGACGGACGTTCCTTAAGAATCCACCGAGAGGATGTAGATCAGGCTGCGCGTTATATCGATCCGAAAAGCTTCGATCATCTCGGCTCTTCGCTCCCGGCGCGTTTCTCATCCTGAAAGCTTCTCAAAGCTCGTCATCGTCGCAACTCCGAAGCAAAGCACGGAGTAATAATGCTGGCCTCGCGCGAAGATAGGTCAGACCTTCACTCGCAGGAATTCTCCTGGGATATAGATGGATCCTACCTTTGGCTGCAGGTACAGGGATGCTGCACACCGACGACGACCTATCTCTCCCAGCATAAACTTTTTAATGGCAGCCAACTATCTCGTCGCCTCGCGGAGTGTCGTTTAACAAATTACGAGAGCACGAAAAAAAATTTACAAAAATCTAATCAACGGAATCTCGTCATCTGCCTCTTTCGAGAATACTTTTACGTGCGCGGTGCCACAATTGAACGTTCGAGCGGGATGAGAGGATCAAAGCGAGCGATGTATCATCTTCCGGGGGAGGATATCGTCCTACAGTTTCTACCAGCCTGTACTTTGAGAGTGCCCGAGCACCATTTTTCTCTGGGAGGCGAAACCCACTAGGGTAACAACGCTATCCCCAAGAACCAGTCGGTCCAGGCCTCTCCGAGGCTCTTGAAGGCACTCCTCGTTGCGCCTCATTTCCACCCTTACCGACGAGTGGCAAGGAAGAATAAGAAAAATACGGGTTGCAGGGGCGTAGAAGAACGAGGGACTTTAGCAAGAGGGTGAGAAAGCGACTCGACCGTCGACGGGAAGAGAGTTATGACGACAAGAGAAATAATGAAATATCTCGTTTTAACGAAGGCGCACATAACATGGATATCCGTCCTTCTGTATTTCCATTCTCCCCGTAGATTCTAAGACCTTCCTCTACACAGAGAGTTCCAGCATTTTTTCGGTTTCCAGAAAGAAATGCTGGCCGTCTCCCGTACCATTTGTCTCTTCGTCATTTCGTCTTTTCGTCTCTCTACATCGTCCCACGCGCATATCTAAGAACCAAGATACACGCGGCTCAACCGGCACGTCAAGTGTAGCGCCCTATGTGCCCCATTGGTAAGCCCGCAGCCAGAATTTCTAGGTGAAACAAGATGGAAACTGAGAAAAAAAAAGAGACCAACAAGGACAAGAAAACGATTGGCGCCTAAATCAACCGACACGACGACCAGCAAGAATATCGATCTCTTCCTGGTAGCAGGAAGCGTAGTAATTTCAATGGCAAATGTTCTTTATTCTCGGCTGGGATGCCCGAATTCCTGAGCCTGCAATTTTACGTTCCAAGCAGGCATTTTCATGAATTACAATTAAGGCGTCCGCGCTGCCCGGGAAACGAGCCCCACACGCCACGAAGACCTCTAGATACTCCTTATCGTGTAAAACTCTGCTAGACCGGGAGGATGAGAGCCGAAGGCAGGAAGACCTATAGTTATACAATATGCGGACTCCAGCTGCATTTTACAATTTCACGCTAGTTTATCGAATAATGCGGTGATGGAGAAATGTTATTACGAGGACGTAATTTGCATGGAAGGCGCTACATTCACATCGGATACGATTATAAGCACAGAACTATAGGTTATGGTAAAACGGACGCTGTTCCTTCGGTCTACATATAATTGCATCTCGTCTGCGGCCACAGTCGAATAATCTAAACTAAGGGATCCGCAAAATCAAGAATCGGTATGTGTTGGACGGCACACCACGTACGCCCGATAATTTCCAGGTTTTTGTTCGAGGAGTCAGCAATAAATAGCTTCTTTTTTTTCCCTTATCTCTCGCAGCTTTTCGGCTAACTTTGAAAGCGCCGCCACCCCACCTCCCCCGCCAACACACATTCTGATAGATAAGTGTGATATACCGGAGCCTCCAAGAAAATATTACAAAACTGGCAAAGATAAGAAGTAAAATATTACAGACGTGCACCAACCCTCAAAATTGCCAAAAGGAAACTACGTGTTCGATTTCACCCCTTATTCCGCTTTTCTCTTTGAAATCTTCTTTGGCTTCCTTAACATGAACTCCTCGAACACGGTCAGTTTCATCTCTGTGAAGTTAGCCCCTCATTATGTAAATAAAAAAAAAATTAGATCTCTGCTTGCTCCCGGAAGAGTTCTAGAGTTGCTGATAGTTTTCAGAAATAGTTCTGTCGATTAAATGCAAAAAATAGCGATATTCGGAAATGGGGGTCCAGATTCACGGCTCCCCGCATTTTTGGAAAATTTCTTTTTTTTTATTTACATAACGGGAGGCCAATTTCACAAAGGTGTCAGTTTCGTCTTCGATGATTCGCAAAACTTAACCTTCGTCTGCCTTTGGGTTTTTCAGCTTTTCCAAATGACAAGTACCTCAAGAGAGTGTTTAAAGTTCGATAGGTTCCATTCGGTCCACGCGCACAGGTACTCATCGCTTTGGCTTTTTACATGGATACAAGAAAACACAATTTTCTGCAGGAGGTGGCCCGAATAAAATATGATCGGACCACGCCGTATTCCAATTCCCATTGCGAATTCACATTCTGATATGAAATTCATCGATTTACCAATTACACTACAAATATCGATGATTCCTAGAGACGTGGAAATCTGTTAATCTTATCGCTTGAGATCGGTAGATATTCCTTCGATTCCCCTCTCGATATTGGGAACGGACTAGGGTAGCAGTCGAAAAACGCTTGCTTTTACTGAAAGGCAATGGGGTTCGACCACGCGGGCTGCTCGAACGCGCAAACTAACGAAAAAGAAAAAAAAAAGCCGAAGAAAGGAAAGAAAGAATTCAAAGAGGAAACAAACCAGCTCGAGGGTTCGAGAGTTGCCTATGTTCCTCACTCCGATTCTGTCACAACGACCAACCTCTTCGAATAGCCGAGACCATGGCGCGTCGGCCAACAGGAAAGCACGAATTTCTACGTGCTCGACATACGAGCCGAAATGCAGCTTTTCGCATTGGGTCCAAAGAATCCGGATTGCATTGAACAACAGCCAATGAAATTTATTCGACTAGTGGGTTACACGCGATAACCAGGATCTACTGGAGCAGCATCTCTAGAATAATCCAAGACTATGAAAAAGACCTCCTTATACGGGTAAATTCAATTTTCACACAGTCAACATTTTACTTTCATTCTGAATATGTCCGAAGCACGAAAAGGCAACTTTCGGAGAAGCCGGCAAAGAAGATTGTCCTGTTACTACTGAACGTGAAGCTTGGCGCCTAGTGAGACTGGCATATATGTGCCTGATAGCAGAAAATTAAAGGAATCTGTGATAGATATACGCTTTACTGTGTCGATTACGTGTCTAATAATAACTGATCTTAAAAAGAGACTGTGACGCTGGGATCTGAAAATGCAAGGAAAGGTCTTCAGTGTTTTCGCCAAGATGAGAACGTTCGAAGCAAAAAGTTTCGAGGGTGGAAAACTGGAAAAAGGCGATTGTTCAGGGTCGTTGAAGAAAGTGAGAGAGGCCCTGAGACTAGGGAGCATCAGGGAGCATCGGGGAGCAGGATGTGGCCCATTTAATTCCAACGTTGGGTGACACCGACCTTCTCGCAAATGGCCAGAGGAAAGCCTCCCCCTACCGAGACGTAAGTGCAGCAGTTACAGATTAAGCACAACTAAACATCCCTTAAACAACTCGCTCATAAATTCTCCTGGCAAGATTAAGACGCTCTGTCCTGAGGAACGGACTCCTCGCCCCTGGCTCTTGGAGCATTCGGCGCGGTACAGAGAGGAATCCAAGAGAAGATAAAATTATACTGCCAAAGGGAGAGGAATAGAGAGAGAGGGAGAGAGGGAGAGCACGCGGGGGAGGTTCAGAGAATACAAGGTTCGGCGGGAGAGAAGGAAGGAGCGGCAGAGCTTTGCTTCCACTGCGGCTTCCAGGGAATGAGCTCTCGGCAAAGCGCCCTTCACTCGCACAGACATTTACCGACTCACCCCCTGGGTTAGCTTGACTAACTACATCTGATTATTGCGGCCGGGAGCAGATAAATTTACTTCAACCGAACCCTACAGTTCTAGTTGCGTCCTGCCGAGCATCAGCCACTTATTTTTCACACCGGAAGTACAGGGCAATCACTGGTCCCGGATGCGCTAGGTCCCTTCGTTACGGAAGGAAACCTGGGGAGACGCTTGGACGTCTTCGGTCCAGTGCTGAAAATTACCGAAATTAAACTGAAGTCGAATCAATCCACGATGATGGTCCTAAACACCCTCGACGAGCGGATCTTTCATTCGATAGACACATACGATGGATGGAGCCGAGACTTCCTCTTGTCCTAACGAATTCTATAGTTTATTCGGCACGAAAAGGGAGTGAAGTAGAGCTCGATCGCGAATTGATACTGCTCCATTACGGCTACTCGAAAAATCCATTCCGTATGTTTGATATTGTCGACGTTCGTCCGCGGAGCGAAGGGTCATCGAGGGATTAATAGGTTCCTTCTCCGCCCCTGTGCTTTTACCTCAAGCTACACCCGAAGGGAAGTTCAAGAGTGCTTACGAATCCATAAACGCGATGGATAATTCGAGTCAGTCTTATTTTTTTCGTCGGGCAACAAGAATTCGAGCCACGAGCTAGTTAGACATAGATCTGCGAATTATCTTCAGAATTTTGCTAGGACAGTCCGAGGAATCTGCTGACGCACGATTCCCTCATTTCTTTCACCGAGTTACACCTTTCATTTACGCCCTATACTTTATCCTTATCTCTCTCATATTCTACCTTCCTGTACTTAACTCGGCAGCGGTGTAGACACGAGACTGATTCAACGACAAGGTCGGGAGCAACTGTGCCACGGGCAGAGGTCCACGAAGAAACATAGACACGGTGAAATGGAGAGAGAGAGAGAGAGAGAGAGAGAGAGAGAGAGAGAGAGAGGGGGGGGGCAGGGCCTGCGGAGGGAGGAGAGAGACTCACGCTGTGGTGACAACCCTTGCATAGCAGTAGGCAAGGGGATATGCCTGCCATATCCGGATTATTTGTGGGGACTTCCTGCCGCCAGTGTCGACTTCTCTTGGGGCTGGGCTTTCAAGCTCGAATTACGTAGGCGCCGAGGTCGCCAGCGTTACTCCGGGTAGCGTAAAATTTTGCGATCCCTATCAGACTAAGTAAGTGCCGTTCTGAAGAGAAAAGACAAAAAGGAGTAACCCGAGAACGAAGGGTGGGTTTTCCTTCGTAAAAGGTATTACCTAGCGATTTGTCCCACTTACTTTGATTTTTTTTATTCCTTCTTCGATCCCCACGACCTGGCACGAACCTTCTTCCTCTCGACTCTACAATATACCTCCAACAGTCTATGTCCCCATGGCCGATAACCTATACGTATGCCGTACCTCGTACGTTTTACATTTTACGACTGGAACCCTCCCCCGACTATAACCCACCCTCCATTTTCTTACGCGCTTTCCCATCGCCCCCTCTCGGCCGCCTCTCCCATTGCTACGGAATTTCGGGAATTTCAGCGGTCACGGGTCACCTCAGGAAAATTACGAGTAACATTTTACCCAGTCCATTTGTTCCTTTTATTCCGCAAATGTGTCCCAGTACGGCACTTAGAACTTCAAGCACACTCAATCAAACTTGGAGCTTTTCTCTCTTGCCTGACAAAGATCAACCCGTGTAGACCGATGTACGCGAGGGAAACGAAGATCAGTATCGCTCAGCCTACATATTCTATAACAACCGATTATTCCACTAACCTACGATAAAGTATACCTTTACTTGGCTAGGAAACAAAAACGACTTCGGAGGAACTTTCATGCGTCATCGTATTTCACGTAATCTTGCGCTGCTTAGAATTCAGAGATTTACATTTTCAAATGTCAAACTCACTCGTGTCTTTTTCATTAGTAAGAAAGACAAGTCGTCCTCCCGAATTTCGGATTGTTCACACCAGCCAAACGAAGGACGAGCTACGTTGCAAGCAGCCGAAGATTCCGAGAGGTGGTCTCTGCCTCAAGTTAACTTTGGCCTAATCGGGTTACACAGACACAGCGCGGATAACCGAGCAAGGCCGTATTTCCGTCTACGATAGCTGCTCATCGAGAGAGAGATAACAGTTTGGGTTAAAAGCCTTTACAGTCGAGGCACACTTTTGCCGAAGGAAGAATAGGGGAGCCAAGAGACGATAAAGCGTCGCGACGACAAACTCCCATGGACTCCGTCGACTCTCTCGCAGAGTTAATAGCTGGACTTTTCAGATCTGGTATGCGCAGTTGAGTAGCCTAAGGATCCGCAGGAGCCGAATGCCTCTGTGACTGGCAGGAAGTTATGAGGCCATCTTCGCCCTCGCTTAGTTTCCTACCCTCGGGAAACTATATCTCGTTTTATGATAATTATCCCAATTAGGAAGCTGCGACAATTGCCTGGACAGTCTAAATTAGCAAGGGTGGCTCTTTCTGCCGCATTTAAAAACTCAACGGGTCGTTCAGCAGGCAGAAGTTACAGCCTCGCTCGGAATCCTCGGCGCTTCGTCGACTGAAAGAACCTATCTCGACAGAAGCCTCAAGGGAAGCTGCACGAAGAAAAATAATTGAGGAAGGACTGCTTATCCGTCCAGAGACAAGGGGTTGGATATCGGGGCAGCTTGTTATAAACTCGGCGAGCAAAGTCTAACAATTAGAATCGATCTGTCATTGCAGCTTCTGCCTCGAAGTCGATGTCTGGGGCTTTCATCCTTTGCCGCTCCTCGCGCCTCACGTTCCCCCTTGACGCTTCCAGGCCGCGGCTCACCCTCCAGGGCTTGTCAACAATCTTTGATAAGGCACGGCTAGTGCAAACGCTGATTGGTCGCCTGAGGCTCGCCGTCGCCGTTCAAACAATGCGCGCTGCGCTAACAATGCAATCGCGAGCAAGATAAAGACGTGCAGGGTCACTCGGCTCAAACGCACCAGGCAGATGTCACAGTGGTTGTGACACCATTGCGATTAAACCCCGTGTGCCAATATTTCGCGACCGGAAGCAAGCGCACATCTTTTTTTGGCTTCCACGGACACGTAACGACAGACCAACCCACTTGATCTGGTGTCAGTCAGTGTGAATAAACGCTACAGTTTTGCCTGATGCCATATCAATAATAACTGACGTGTGAATGAAACCTATATCACCTCATGGAGTAGGAGATATCGATTCTGTTCAGAGGGTGATGAATGTTCGCCCTTTGTATTAATAGCTTCACTGCATATACTAAATCATTGCGAGAGAGAAGCGAAGGGTTTTAAAAAAATTTCTAAAAACCTCGCCGTACCAAGAGGGTTCATGTATTGAAAAAAATAAAGAAAAAAATAAAAAACAGAATACCAATCCCAGTCATCGAAGGCTCGCGAATTTTTTGCTCAACGTGCATATTTACCGAACAGCGAGGATATGCTACCCTTTGTTCATTAGTCTTTAGTCGATTCAGATGGAAGGTATATTCTGCACGGCGATAAGCTTTATCGTGCTATACATTTTGAATGCTACATGTTGACGAAGAGCACGACTATTGTTGTCACTATTTCATTTACCGTATAGTTGAAAAAGTTTCGGTACGAGCCGGACGTCATCGTAATCCATATTCGAGAGGATCAATCAATGTCCGAGCATCATGCAGTGTTTTCAAAAAAGCATTTTCGCGTTCGTGTAAACCCGTCAAGCAATACGACAAAAAAGAGGAGTCGCGTCAAAAATAAAATACGCATCCAACAGTCTTCCGTTATCCCATGTAGAAATCGTCACTGCTGCCTCGGAATAGTCACTGAGCGATGAACAAATTTTCTATATGCAATCACGGTAAAATCCGAGCGCCCCAGTTGATCAAGCTCTTTCGCTTTGTCGCGCGGAGAATTTACATTTCTCAAGCATCCGGGAAAACTCAGCGCGACGAAGAGACGCCGAAAGACCCCATGGAATGGATCAACAGAAGAGAAAGGAGCGCATGAAAGTGCGCATTGTTGGTGTTTTTCCTTTTTTAATTTTTCACAAGAGAAGAAAAAAAGTGAATTGGATGGACAGCAGAGTCGGTTCTTCGATCGCGGTGGTACCCGAATTTGGGCCCTAGGAGGCGTAATATTTGAATTTCAAATCCAGCCTATCAGGACCCCTTTTGCTCTGGCAAGAGGCGTCAAGAGGGAAGCAGCAAGAGGGATGATGACGGTTTGGGGCTCGAGGACGACATCCCGCGCGGTATAATTACGGTTTGACATGTTGATACCCACCGATAACGTCTGCGTGTGACATCCTTCAGACGACATGTTAACAAAATGTTGGTTTCGCCCACAGGTTTTCCATCCCTCTCGTCTGCCTTCGTCCGCGCATTGGGTGTCACAGTACGATCCAGCCTGGAGTATCGAAAATTTTAGTCGCGATTGTCGCGCACAGTCAAGCCCCATTCGTCCGATCGATCAGAACGGAACGAATACAGAGAGTCGAACGAAGGAAAAACAAAAGCGAAGAACTGACCCAAGAGAATCAGTCGTGGGAAGCGACGAAAGATTTCCGGCCCGGAAGGATCCTCCTCCAGCCATTGAAAAGCATAACGATAGCAGGACGCAATATGAATATCAAAATCCTCTTGCTCTCGGATGAACTGTCTGTCTTTTATTTTTCCTTTATTAATTTTTTTCCCGATAGCCAATGCCCGATAAGCCCAAGCGAGGCTTCTTTTTGTTCTTCTTTCGGAACAAAGTTTTGCCCCGGCCTAGCGTAAACGAAGGTTGGGTCGATACGCGCGTGAGAGAATAAACTCTCTCACTGGAGTCTGAAGTTAACGCGAGGGTAAGACAAAAGAATGAACTAGGTGTTCAGAGACACGCGCGCAATTTTGCAGACGAACGAGGAACTTTGTCAAACGAGATGTCCTATGACCCCATCAAGAAGAAGGGTGCTGCGACGCGACATTGTTTCCAGTGAGCCCAGAAATTAGGTACGGTCTTAGGAGAACGAGACACGGCGGGCGTTATACGCCATCCGATAGGCAATGCCTTTGGAAGAAACGAAAAGGATGTTAAGAAGTGAGAAAAAATGGGCGTTGCCTGTTCAAGGCGAAGCAGGATCGATGAATGCATCGTGTGACTAGGGAATAATATCAAGATATAATCAAAGTGATGAAGATTGATCCATCGATTCAACGCGCAGAATCATCAAACGCATATAACGGATAGTGGATCCTTGGTTCGACGCCTCATTTAATCTGGCGACATTCTCGTCCATTGTCTACCAAACAATTGGCAGGGCACAAATTATTACATCATCTCATAAAGCTGGAACGAAGAAACGAGGAGCATGACCTACATGGCGCAGATGGAAAGATGAAGAAAATGAGCAAGAGCGCTACTATAGTTTCTTCCTCGTCTCGAAGCGTCTGTTTCCAGAGTATTTTTCGAAATAGCGTCATTTATCAATTTCCTCATCTTTTTGTTGGTAGGACTTAACCGAGTCAAGCGAAGCGACAGGGCATAGTCTCGAAACATGGACATATCGCATTCTATCCTCTCTCTCCCTATCCCTCCCTCACGCCTTACATCTATTTGCTTTCCTATACAACGTTCCAACAATATTTCTGTAATTTTTTCAACCGCATTACAGACTTCACTCCCATTAACTTTCTCTCTCAGCGCACAGACTGGCACGCTACCTAACACCGTGCTTCTTCACCAACAATCAGAATGAACTAACAAATTTCAGAGATAATCGGATTATTGTAATACAAATATTTGCGTTTCTTACTATCTTAGCATATGAGATTTTTCGGAATCCAACTAGAAAATCTTTTCAAAAAAAAAAAAAAATTGCCACTAATAAGTCCTCCGTAAGAACCTATCTCACTATACCCTTCTCGCACATTCGTTTCCATTTTTCTTTCTACAATTCTCCTTGGCTCTGTCCTTTTCTTTAGGAAAGCAATGAAAAATAAATAAAATCGCGCAAACTGAGACTCGGCTTTTTTTCCATTATTTTTACGAAATGATGCCCGTCCCGCTGCTTCGCCTTAAGATCTACAAAGAATTTCTTCAACGTGTCGTTGATCCAAAACGATTTTCAACTTCTCATATATATTTCCCTACGGAATCTAGAGAGAGCAAATTTATATGTATAGCGAAACGTAATCTAGCAGAGGAGGAAAAAGTGAAGCTCGGCAAGCGGCGCTATTTTCAAGAATATGACGACAGTCGCGGAACCCATCCTGCCGTTATCTTTCTCTACGTCACGAGGCACGTGGACCCTCGTGCGGCCATATAAACACATCAGGTGAACGCGCGACAGAAGTGCCAATCTTTCCTGTGATTTATGTATTTTATGTAAGCGCCAACTTTTCTCGAAAGGCGTCGGCACAATATCGGCGACATAATGGAAAAACAACGCCTGCGTTATTGTCTCGTGCGTTTTGCCTTTTCATGGCTGATGTTCATTGTCTCGCACCGGAACCCCGTGAATCGTTTCACATTAATTCAGA
This sequence comes from Cephus cinctus, assembly GCF_000341935.2. NCBI lineage: Eukaryota > Metazoa > Arthropoda > Insecta > Hymenoptera > Cephidae > Cephus > Cephus cinctus. The sequence continues at coordinate 12,562 of NW_014334004.1, read as the reverse complement.
TGTGTAATTACAGAAGCAAATGCTGAACGACGGGGCGAAGCCAGAAGGGCGGCGGCACAGCACGGATGGCCATGGAAAAAATGTCAAATGGACTTTATTGAGCCTGCGCAAGTGTAAGAACGCTGAAGAGCGAAAGGGTGCCGGAAGGCTGCCGGCGAAAAATAAAGAAATAACAATCAATGTGTTTTTCCACTCTCGTAGTGGCTACCACTGAATTGCTTTCTGTCATGGCTGCGAATGCCAATGCAATAGAGACTGTCGTCATTCTCGTCTCGTATCTCACGATTGGCCCATGAACCAAAAAGTGTTAAGAAAAAAAAAAAAAAAAAAAAAAAAAAAAAAAAAAAAAAAAAAAAAACCCGCGTAATGAAAGAAACGTACCGAGCGAAGACATTAGAGCCTTGTCGACGGGCAATCGCGCCGAATTAAAGGATTTTTCGGGAAAGCCTGGATATTAAGTTTCCTGTCATACCGAGGAGACGATTCGAAACCGACAGAAAGCTAATCGAAGATTATAAATCGAGATACTAGGAGCAAGACTCTGTAAGATACGAATTTAAGTATATTCAAAAGGACTCACCATTACTGCCAACGAGTGCTGCAATCCCAAGAAGCCACGTTGTCCAGTTGATGGTCAACATCTTCGATTTCCTCTTCCGCACCAATTATCACTTCACATAATACACAGCACCACTGCTGAAATAACTTTCTGAAACAAAAACATTTTTTTTCCTAAGAATCGCGTATCGATATCCATCGCCAAGTACATCGCGGCTTAAGCCTATTTCGGAAGCCAAAGGATGCGCCGTGGAGGAGCAAACGGCGTGAACTCGAAATTCTACCGAACTGCCTCATGCCCTATTGCCCTAGTGCCCTATTCGATTCGCTTGTCTTCGGCTCCGCTTTGTCGCATTCGTTCTACTAAATTGTCCAAAGGTGCGCTCTACAAATTTCAAACCGTGGACGGCATTGCGCCGTACCATAAGACCGTCCATAATGTGTAAGTAGTCGCGCGTCAAGACACCCACAAACACCTATGGTGATTTCCAAATGATACGGCGCGTGGCAAAAAGGCGTATCGTTCAGTGAGAGACCTCGGTGATGTGTGCGTGAATTGAAAAAAAAAATCCAAGCCTTCACCAGCCTCATCGATCCCACCCCAGTCCTCGGGAAAGATAACAATAGCACTTGCCAAAAGCAGTTTGAATGCTTATATAGTTTGGGAGAAAAAAAATAAAAGCTCGATGAGTTCAGAGTAAAAAACATTCCTCGTTTCTTCGAACTCGTGAGAAGTTCTTTACCTCAGTTTTCCTTGGCGGATGTAAAACGTCTCATGAGACGCGGCTCGACAAATTTGCCAAAGGATGGAAAGGTGAAATGATCTCAGGCAACTACTGCTCTTCGCGAGATAACCGCTATCCCGAGAAAATTCTAGAGACAGTTGGCAAAATGACGGTTCGGGATCGCTCGAGATCGTTCGGCTGGAGATTTGGTACACGGAAGGGCTGTGGTAGAGGCATGGCCCGATTTCTCGAGGCGTGACACGTCATTTATTCAAATCACACGTGCTGCTTCTTGTCAAAATGATCCCCGAGAAAGGAAGCTATCTTGCTATCTCGCTAGCCATAGTAACAGGCCCTCCCCTCCCCTTATTCGCTGCGGCAGACAAACCCTTCTGACGTAAAATCTCCCCCTCGGGCGCCAACCTCTTTTTCCCATCCCGTAGATCCTCCCCCGCTCGTACATACAGCACGCCGCCTTTTACTTGATTCCCAGCTGAAATTGAGCCCTCGTAAAATACCAAATTCCGCCCAGACGTATTTTCCTTTTTCCCCGTCCGCCTGCCTTACATATGTATTTCACGAAAGCATGTACGCACGGTCGCATGTACTTTCCACCGACGAACGATAGAATAACTCCGTAATCCACTTAGGAGCTATTCTCACGCGTTCCTTGAAGTGAAAAATACCCCGATAAACAATCGACAGCATTGGATTCTAAACGACGACCCAACTTTCGCGTTCCTCGTCATTTCTGTCTGTCAATTTTATTTCTTAGCTAGTTCTCGTTTAATCTTAAGTGCCTGATTGCGATCAGAGCTATTTAAAATCGGAAGGATACCTTGCGATACATCCAGCCCTGGTCTGCATCTGCAGTTCCAGGACTGACGTTTTCGAAGCACATGGCTACTGTAGATAACAACAACGCCCGACTGCAGTCTCCAACCATGTGCACGTATAGCGCCCACGTAATACGCTACAGTCGGAGACGCTACAATGTGCCTCGAGAAAATACGGCCTGAAATGCTGAATATATAAAATGAAACTCACTGCTACATCAGATGGTACCTGAAGGGAGGGATCTTCTTGAAACGTCATCCTGTCATTTTCGTATTGCGTAAGCAATTCTACCGGCATAATGTTCTTTATTCTTACACACCTCATGGAATCTCCCGGGATCCGTGATACCCTCACTTAAGGAATTTGCTTTGAATTCAACTATCCCTACTCTTTCCCTTCGTTCTTCCATAAGATCCTCGCGTAAGATGATCCGTCTCCCGAGTTTGATATCTTAAAACCATTTGGTACGAATTTCATACTCGTGTCAGACCGAAGAACGATACGCACTTGTTAAAGCGCCTAATGCTCCGTCATAACTGAGCATTCAGAATGGCATTGAAGAAAGCGAACAGTCAGTCTCAAAGTATCTACACCTTTGACAATATTTCATGTATCATAAGTTGACCTGAAGGGAATCCAACTAACAAGGAAGAGACCCTTTATGACGCCCCGCAACATGAGGCAATGAGGGGAAAAGAAAGAAAAATTATTTTTGAAACACAACGATAAGAGGGTGGGGGAACGGTGTATTTTTGAAAATATCAATAAACTGACGAGTCTTTGATTGACCACCCAAAAACAAGCTTACCGTCTATTTTAAGTTTTTTCCTATCTTTAGGAGGAAAAATTTAAAAAAAAAATCAAGAAACCACTAGTGCTTATCCGTGAGATGGGTTTCTCTTAAAGAGGGTAAGAAAACAAGGAAAGGAAACAAGAGAAAAATAATCACGCTATATCATGCGCCTACCTTTTTTCAGGCCGACATCGCCCCTAATGCAGCGGCAATAATCACCTCAGAAGCGTCTAACCTCACGCAATGCCACTATTCATCACTCTCGAGGCGGCCGAACGACATTTAATAAAATTTCCTTTTGAATCTTATTAAGCAACGCCTTGTGAAATTTGGCCAGTACGAGGCTGCTTTGCCGCGGCCATTGATTTCCTTTTCTGCACTGGCACCAACTTTACGTTTTCCTTATTACACTCTTCACAGTTCTTTTTCCACGCACATTTACGTTTCCCAGATTATCCACCAAACTATCCACGAGTATCCTTTCTTCAATCTCAGAGCACTTACGTGTATATCCAGTCTGGGGCTCCGATTGGCTGGACAGGTCGAGCAAATTAATATAACATTTGACACTTCTACCTTGTCACATTCAAGAGCGGTAGCGTCTAACAGTGTGTGACTCGATGGGAATTTGCGTCAAAATTTTAATGAAAGCAACTATCGAAAACTTCGACCATTACTGTCAACGCGATCGAGACTATTTCGTCGAATCACATTCATTTTGCTGTAACGCGTGCGGACCACTGTCAAAAGCTCTGTTGACATCACATGACGTTTCATTACTCTAAAATTGTATCATTCCAGCAACACTGTGGCACTCTTAATTACTGTTGATGGTTGTCAGTATCCCAGGAAAGATCGGCGCAAGGAGTAAGACACGAAAAAGACTTCCTTCATAACTCAAATAACCTGTGACTACACCGCGACACCTAGAAGAGCTTTATTCGTCCTCTATAGTTTTAGGATCATCCAGAGCACCGAAAGGGTTAGCACAGATGTTCCAAGGAAAAGCAATGGAAAAAAAAAGCCCCTATCACTTTCACCGCGGTACGAAATTTTCACTAATTACGAAAAAACCACTTTCTCATCTCGCGGATGCCAACCAAAATTTTTAACGCGTCTTCGGCAGAAATAAGGTGAATCGATCATCCAGGTGATACGATTACCTCAGGAGCGCGTCCTCGCGATACATTGCGCACAAAAATCCTCAGACTTTTTCTCCAAACATCCTCGTGATATTAAAGAGAAAAGACCTGGCTACGGGAAACATACGATTGTCTCCTGAGAGGAGAGTGTGTACCGCCGAGAAGGAGTACAGTGGAGCAACGTGTTCGAGAGCCAGCCCAGCCGGGTCGCGGGACGATAGCGAACTGACGTCGTGAGAGCTACACAGCGCCGCGGCGGTGGGCGTCGAGAGAACCACCAACAGCCCCAGCTCGTATTCACATGCTCCACTAGCTAGTTACGGTACGCTAAGGGACGTTCTTGTCGGATTTTTCTCACCGGGCGACCTCTTCACTTTTTTTTTCTCATTAATTTCATTCGACATGGGGTCAGTCCTATCGGATCGCACGTTCATTATGACCCCGTAACGTTAACGTTTACACTGGTATTCTCGTAATTTATCTTTTAAAAAGCTAAGGGCTAACGTAAAAGCTTTATCAATTTTCACGAACACGAAGCTTTCGATGACGAGCGAGGAGTTTTCGATGTTTGTATACACGTACTTCAACGCTGAGATATAATCGAACGTACGTAAGATTATCGCGAGTGACGTCGCGCGACACGTCGAGATCGAATCTACTTTAACAGGTATCCCGATTGACTTTCGTCTCAAAGACGAGCTCAGTCGGATCTTGGAACGACGGGCGACAGTATCTCGATAGCAACATCACGCCACGGCAAAATCTTCGAACATAAGAGCGCGGCCGCGCGCCACACTTAAGCGAGCGAAACACAGAGAGAGAGAGAGAGAGAGAGAGAGAGAGAGAGAGAGAGAGAGAGAGAGAGACATGCTCGGTTTACTGTCCTGCTCCTGGGAAACTTGAAAGCCAGGTGGAGCAGAGGGTAGGTCGTTTCACACAGCAGCGCCTCGCTTAATTACTAGATACTAGTAGCAGGAGTTAGGTTAGGTTAGCTCACAGTTCGCACCATCCAACAAAGGCTTATACCGTTACGCCAAGGCATTCTCCCTGTCTCGACAGATTCACGGTAGGATTTCTCTATGGCTAGCTACGAGGATCCTTTACGGAATTCGAGATTCTGGGAGTCCGCAATTGCTCCTATGCGATAGACCCTACATTAAGGTCCTTCGGTACTTAACCGTTGGATGATTGGTGTCTCCCAAATGGAGTCTGTACGTCGAATCATCGCATAGGCGATACCGCGCGCACCAAAGAGGTAATTCCCAATTCGAGAGAAGCTGTACGTCACGATTGTACCGCCATTCGGCATCAGAGAAGTGCAAACAATTGCAATGTGCACTGCAAAACAAAATTTCTTATTTCGTATCCTTTCAACGGTAGTCACCTCCTCGCACGCTTACAAGTGTGCTCTTATTCTCTGACATATGTCGACGCAAAAGCCTGACCACACTTGAATTTTCAGCGTGCTTGTAGTTTTGAGACCAGTTCGCCGCTTGGCCTAATATCCGCAGTGCGTTTCAGTGCAGCCAACCTGTGTACGTATATTGGAGTTATACATGGAATACTCGTCGACTGTAATCACATAGACGTAGTGTTACATCGGCAGCTTTGCCTCGCGCATGCATGGATGTAGATCGAAGGGAATAGCGATACTACGTACACACCAGAGCGGTTAGAACTAGCTGGCATCCTGCAAGCACAGTTCTCTATACACAGCCTAGATTGGGCTGGAGGTTTGCGCGATGTCAGCTCAGCTTCTGGAACAAGGAAAGCTCGACGTCGCCACTGCCAATAGGATCCCGCGCGAATGTCGCAACCTTGCCGAACGTATTTTGCCCGCCGAGTCATCAAGTTTTACCACAAATCCAGATTACCTAATGGGTTACCGTCCAACAACTCGAATAACGCTCTTTGTTCCTATTTAGGACTTCGTCGCCGTAAAATTGCGAAAGCACTCGTTTTAATTGCGCCGTCGAACCGAGACTCGAGGAACTTCGAAATACCTCATCCCGGGATATCACGTTAAATTCGATCTATTCTCTTTGCTTGTGCTCTTGACTGGACCTCCAGTCTTCGCTGTAACGAATCTTATTATTTTCCTCGACTTCGTTTCGCGCGCATCCACTCTCTTTTACTTAAAGAATACAACGTCATTTCTTCGTCAGCGAAGGCGAAGTGGAGAAGAGAGGAAGAGAAGACTGGACATTTGAACTACTGAATACTTTTAATTCCAAGACTAACTCGAACCGCGGCTGAGCGTTAAATTCTAATGGGCCTGCTAGATTGAAATACAAAATACAAAGCACAATATTCAGCACAGATTATAGCCAACTGCGCAGAAACAGAAGGTTCTTTTAAAGGTTCCCTGCTAATCTACGATTCTGCTATGGAAAGGCGCTTCGTGCCAACCAGTCCAGATTTCCTGTCTCCGTGTCTAGCGCCAGCATTGCTTTCCGACCAACGACCTTTGACTTTCTCAACGCAAGGCAGAAACGTTAAAATGACCTCACGTCGATTCGACACTTTTGTTTATTTGAATTTATCTCTTCGTGTATTACGGGAATTCCAGTCCTCATAGCCACTTGAGCTCTTACTTGCGATTAAATACGACGAAGAAGGAACCGCCTATTGTGCCACACTAGTGAAAATGAAATCCTTGTCGATTCGTTGTCTCAAGAACGTTCAAAGCATTCGGTCGTTGATTTTATTACCGGCAAGGATGGATATAATTGGTGGAGGGAAATATCAATACCAAACACGACGATTTTCAATCTTCTGGCTAATTCGCGAATTAGAGTCAAAATTACGGCGTCGTCATGACGGATGACGCCATAAATTCTGAATCCCTCGCTTGACGCATTGACGGCATATACGAGGGAAGTGTCAGTGGAGGCTCGTCAGCAGGAAACGGGAGTGATCAGCGTCAGCTACTGGCATGGCAATTTTCCGAATGCAGCCTGGCGAGGCGAGGGTGAGAGAGAGAGAGAGAGAGAGAGAGAGAGAGAGAGAGAGAAGGAGAAAGTGTGACCGAGGAAGGGAAGAACGAGAGAGAATGAGAAGCATCGAGAGGAGAGACTATACGGAGCATCCTCGTGTGAGAGACACAAGCACCGGTCTAATAAACACATCGTAAACGTGTATCCCACGTACTTCACGAAGCCTATGCAACACGAAACACGTCAAATTAACAAATACAGACGTCGACCCAGTTCGTTTATCCTCGAGTAGCAGTAACGTAACTAAAAGTGGACGTGCCCACGGGCAATTATAGTTATTATTATCGCGACGACATTAAGCCTCCCTGCAACGTTCGACTGTCGATCAGTATCAGTGGTGTCTCTCTTTATTCTCTCTCTCTCTCTCTCTCTCTCTCTCTCTGCATTCCCTTTGGCTGCCTTCGCATTTTCCACCATTTCTCCCCGAGTTCATTTCCATCGCCTCGTTCTATCGCACTCAAGCTTTCGAATAGCAATTTTGCAGTCGAGCCACCCTTATCGGGAAGCTTTATTAAAGGGCTTGTGCGAAGCTCTAGCTGGTAGCTGGCCGAGATACGTTATGGAAGTTTAAATAACTCTGGGCATTGCCATCGGCAAAGATAAGGAGTCTCCTCGCCGATAGCGAAAACTTTACTCTGCGGCCCCTCGAGTTTGCGTGCTTGCAAGCACTATTGTTTCGTTTATTGCGCCGATTGCTTGGAAATTTTGGGAACCGCCCATGCCAAATGAGAGGAAGAAGAACTCGCGAGTGCCTTGTGCTCCGAGAGCACAAAGGTCGCGCGGGACCGAAGCGAGAGACGTCGAGATGCAATTTCGTTGGTGCATTTAACAAGGTTCCTCGAAGCCGTTGTGCTGCCGTAGCTTTCTTTGATTTAGAGGGGTAAACTCGAGAGCAGGAAAGCTTTCTCGCGTGACATAAATTTTCATGAGTCGAGCAGTCGAGCGAAGAATCGCCATCCCAAAGAACCTACCTCTAACCATCCTACGACCAGCAACCTCGACTCTCAATTTTTGGATGCACGAATAGCGATCGGGCATTCGAGCGTAATGCATACGTACGGACGTTTCAGGCGAGGAGTAACAGCAGGGAAAAACGTAAAGGAGGAAGTCAGAAGAACACAGCTGAGCGTTCGGAAAATTTTGAGGAATTTCCACGGGGAAATGTGTGGCAGCACTGGGTGAAATAATAGAGAGAGGACGGAACGGTAGAACGAAAAGGCAAACTCCCCGGCAGGTAGATCGCACGAACAGGCAAACTAGCCTTCTTTTTCCTACTCAATGTGGCTCATACAAGCGTCCAAAAATCTAGGAACTCGCACGCAATTCTCCACGACTCGATGCCCACAACCACTAGCCATCCCACGAGCGTCACCTTCCCCACGCGTACGGTGGAACTCAATGCGTTACGTGTGGATCGTTAAGCGTCTACAAAAATTTAAACAAAAAGTTTTGCTTCCGATAGCAAATAGACCAGTACTACAGCGCGCACTAAAACGAACAGCTGGAAATGATGTCAAAAGTTCATTCTGACTGAGCCGAGCTCGGAGTACAGTCGTTAAAGTTGTATGCATTATCGCACAGGGGATTGAAAGACGCCCCTTGATTTCAAACAGAACTCTGGAATTTACAAGACAAAGAATAAATCGAGTCCGGACTCTCTTTACCGTTTCTGTAAAATCAAAGCCCCGTCGAGAAGATGCCAAAGCAAATATCGGTATACGTAATTTGAAATTCCTAATTGCTCGAAAGCTCAGGAAAGTCTCAACAGCGAATACGGGACCGAATCTTTTAAGAGTAGGACGCTGAGTGCGTTGTGCATAAAAATTAAGCTTCTCGGACTAGAGAAAGAAAAATTGATAGACGGATTGAATGTTTGCATTACGTTCACGCAGACACGTTACCCGCGCGTCCCCTCCTAACGAACAAGGTATTAGGACCAAACATCGTTCCTGCTGTAATCGGCCGGATCTTCAAAGTGGTTTCCCAGCAAGAATTCCGCTTAGAATGTGGCTAGATAAGATCGAGTGACTCAAGACTGGATTAACGTAAGAAAAGTCTCACTGTTGAATATTTAACTAACGGAAGTAACAGCCTAGGGTAACACCAGTAACGTAGCTGTTCGTGTCGGTTAGCACTGCTTCTTGCTGTTAAATAGAATTGCCGCATGTCCCGTTGCTACAATACGTCGTAAGCTTCGCGTATGAGCGTGCAGCGCGCTGAGCGTAAAACTACCTAAGCTCAGCTAAAGGCTGCGAAGCAGCGGCGATCGTGCGGAGGAGCCGTGCTTTCCTTACGAAGAAAAATAAAATATCAGCATAAGACGCATCTGTACGTAGTTAAAGCGAGAGGAATAAAACGAGAGAGAGAAGAGAAAAATTAAAAAAAAAAAAAAAGTAAAAGGGACAAGTAACATTCTGAACGAGAACGATTTTTCAACGCAGATATCATAATTGAATAAAAAGGAAAATTGCGTGATAATTCACATCCGGTGTGTTTATATCTCAAATCTGAACCCGTTGCCTCTCACGTCACTGGCTCTTTCCGCCTGAACCTGCATGGATTGAATTACTTCAAATAATGATTCGATTACTGACAATACTGCGAATATAGAATGGGCCCGGTAAACTAGAATATGGAATATAGAACCGGTACTCTCAATCAAGAATATCAAATGTTCTTCCGAGTCAGCATTGACTGTAAGCTATATTCTTTGATGATCACGTAAGAGCGGTTAGAAAGTCAGAAGGCAAAAGCATCATCGAGGCTTTGTGAATTGTGACGTTTTGGTTAATCGTGAGCGATCCATCGCATTCTAGTGGACTTTAACGTCAGAGAAAGGCCGGAAAGGCAGCTGACAGGAAATGGAACAGATACAAAATGTGTCGAGTGTTACATCCATTATGAATTTGACAAATTCGTTTATCTCTCTCTCTCTCTCTCTCTCTCTCTCTCTCTCTCTCTCTCTCTCTCTCTCTCTCT
>NW_014334004.1:0-1982 GCF_000341935.2 Cephus cinctus | reverse complement strand
CTCATTCTCGATCTCCCTCTCCCTCTCCCTCTCCCTCTCCCTCTCCCTCTCCCTCTCCCCTCCCTCCTTCTCACCCCTGCCTCCTTCTCTGAATGCCTCAGTCTACCCACTTTCAATTATCACTCGCGCTTGTTACTTGATCTGTCAACGTACCACGAGGAGATCTAAAAACCTTCATTTGCAAGCCCGACTCTGATTAGACACGATGTCGTACACGCGTGCAAGTCTATATGTAGATACAAAGAAAGCTATTTTAGTCGAAAAGTTGAAACAGCTTTTTGAAAATTCATCGTGTTATCTGTCACAAACAAAGTAATTACAAAAAAAAAAACAAGACCAAAAAAGCTGCCTTATTGACATAACGTTAATATGTGATGAACTGATAATTTCGATAAGAGCAATTTTCATCTGGCGCAGTTATACGTAAGTCGAGTGAAATTTCAGCGAAATGCCGTGATTAGTGAGCGCTTGAAAATACGCCTCAGCAATTATGACGATATTCGTATAAGCTACAGATCTCAGTCTCATTACGTGATTGCCTTAGAAACGAAAAGAAAACGAGTAAATTACACGTCTAGTCGGAATCATCATTCCTAAAGGACAAATGTAAAATGATACGCGTATTTTTTACCCTCACAAAGCCAAACAAAGAAGTTAGTAAAGACGTACGCACAAGGTGAAATACCAAAATAGCAAAAGTTTTACGATGGTCCATACGGTTTATTCGAGACACCACCTCCTTATCTTTTTCTTCCCGTACCAGTAACTTTTCTCGTCCTCATTAATTAACACCTACGGATATACAGACTATTTTCTAGAAACGAAATGTGAGCAAAGTTTATTTCCTAAAAAAAGTGGCTGAACCCTCTTTTTCACAAAAAACATTCGTACGAGCGTACGAGTGAGGATTAATTCTCAATGGGAAATCCAAAGAGATAAAATTCACAAAATGAACTGTAAAGTCCTCTGCTGGCGGAGTGTCCCATGAATTTCATCACTTCCCAACAGTGTAATGCCTCCCTTGCACCTCAAAGGAAAAGACTACTCAACGCATTTTGACGAACATGAAGCTAGAGAGGCAGATGGCTCCGCGCGTCACGCTCCTCGGGCTTTACTGTGCGCAAAAGAGTTCCGCGAAAATTTATGCAAACAACATTGAAACACGGGGCCAACACCCCAGTAAAAAATATTTAGTATGCCAAGGATCTGCATTTGATCATTCAGTCAGTGAGACTATCCTATAATACGGGCATATTTTCAAAATGCATGGCCAATTTCATCAACAGGCATAGCTTAGATCCTTTGCGTAATTACACAAATGTCTACTTCGAGCAAAGAGAGAAGAAAAAGAAAATATCACTCACCACAGGGTCCTCGTGTATTTTTTCATTTTCATCGTGGATGCTGCGCAGGTCCAGTCGATCAATGGGAGCTCGATGCTCATCCACACCAGTCAGAAACAGGATGGACCTATAATAACAGATCCATGGTAGATCACTCAAAACTATAGCCATCTGAGACTACTCTACGCTGCAGGAATACGTCCAAATTGCATGACAAAATTCAGTAGCAATGCAATACTTATGTGTACAATGTATAAGAGCAAAAATTAAGACAAATAAAACTTACCAAAGGATCCTCATTTTGATCTCGGGATTCCTTGTGTACCACGTACTGGTCCAATAAATCCTTCGATAGTCCGGGCCCATTTACACAATGATTTTGCGAATCGACCGATTACATCTGCAAAAATAACAAATAGAGCTGTGAGATGCAGTGCAATTAGAAACAGGATGGACCTATAATAACAGATCCAAGGTAGATCACTCAAAACTATAGCCATCTGAGACTACTCTACGCTGCAGGCATACGTCCAAATTGTGTGACAAAATTCAGTAGCAATGCAATACTTATGTGTATGCCAAGGATCTGTATTTGATCATTCAGTCAGTGAGACTATCCTATAATACGGGCATATTTTC
>NW_014334003.1:0-11771 GCF_000341935.2 Cephus cinctus | reverse complement strand
TCCTCTAATAAAAAGTATTGATATCACATTATTGAGGCCAAGTACATAAATCACTACATGTTTGCCCATATGATCTAGCACTGGCCCATCGTTTTAATTGTATTTTTAACATTTCTTATAACGTTTTCACTACTCTTTTACATTACTACTGCTTCCCGTAGTTGATTATGATTTAATGATCATTTAATAATTAATCAAACTTTAGGTGATTCCTTATCGAGTACTACTTGGCGGGTCCGTGCCAGGAATTTCAAAGTACTTACTCTGAACGTACTAATAGTATCCTAAAACTATATGTTTGTTATTAAGCTTTTACCGTGATTATTTTTGACGAGTTATTGTTAATAAGCTGTATATAGAAAGTTGACATTGGTTTTGAGTTTGAAGACTGGCATAATGAACGCGAATTTATGTCAAGAAATGCACGAACCCGCCAAGTAGTACTCGATAAGGAATCACCTAAAGTTTGATTAATTATTAAATGACCATTAAATCATAATCAACTACGGGAAGCAGTAGTAATGTAAAAGAGTAGTGAAAACGTTATAAGAAATTTTGAAAATACAATTAAAACGATGGGCCAGTGCTAGATCATATAATAGGCAAACATGTAGTGACTTATGTACTTGGCCTCAATAATGTGATATCAATACTTTTTATTAGAGGAATACACAGCACTCCTGTACTTGGCGTACATTTTTACACGTAAGTGTTTTTTGGAGGATATCACAAGTTTTTGTTGTTCAATAGGATATATGAAAAAAGTTTTAAACACTGAAATTTGTATTGTTAAACAAATATAAAATATAAATACATCAAGAGACTCGGTCGAGTCTCGCACCAAGTACAGGCAACCGGCTGTACAGGGCGCAGCGCGCCGAGACGAATCACCTAAAGTTTTATTAATTATTAAATGACCATTAAATCATAATCAACTACGGGAAGCAGTAGTAATGTAAAAGAGTAGTGAAAACGTTATAAGAAATTTTGAAAATACAATTAAAACGATGGGCCAGTGCTAGATCATATAATAGGCAAACATGTAGTGACTTATGTACTTGGCCTCAATAATGTGATATCAATTCTTTTTATTAGAGGAATACACAGCACTCCTGTACTTGGCGTACATTTTTACACGTAAGTGTTTTTTGGAGGATAATAATATACAGTAGTATATTTATTAAGAGTGCATTCCTTGTTTCCCATAAACAATATATAAACTATTGAGTTATGACACATTTTTAGATGGATTAGCGACAAAAAGCAAGTTTTCGTATATTTGATAATTTTCTGATTTGTTACCATTAACTATTTGTTCCTTCAGATTCATAATATATTCATCAGTTGATTGCGCATTAGAAATATCATTCAGTAAAGCTTGCATCTCAGAATCACCTTTTAGCTCACAAATATATACTAACATATTTTCATTAGTATTAGTAGTAGATTCAATAGGTAACAATAATTTACACAGAGAAATAGTTGGATGTTTCGGGTTTTCAATATGAAATTTTTTATCGGGATTCCGACTAAAAAAATCAGCCACCTTATTGTCACGTCCTTTACAATACGTTACTGAAAATGTATATTGCTGCAATAATAGACTATCGTGTTAGTCGTGCACTAGTATAGCTGGGGCTATTAAGAAAAGTCAAAACATGGTGATCTGTAATAATTTCAAACTTAGCTCCCAATAAATAAACTGTAAACTTACTAACAAAATACACAATAGCCAATAATTCTTTTTCTGTAGTAGTGTACCGACTTTCAGGGCTTGTTAAATATCGACTTACTCTCGATATTATACATGGGTTTTTCTGTTCATCTAACTGATATAATATCCCACAAATACCAAAATCACTTGCATCACATTGTACTTTGAATGGTCATCCCGGAATAATATGCTTTAGAGTGACATAATTTAAAAAGGCGTTCTTTAAATCTCGAAATGCTATTGAATGCTTATCAAGAGACTCGGTCGAGTCTCGCGCCAAGTACAGGCAACCGGCTGTACAGGGCGCAGCGCGGCGAGACTCTTTACTCGAGTCAACTGTTACGTAGGCCGTAGTGGCTAGCGAGGCCTTTAAATTTGATAACAAAAATTTAGAAGTAACCAAAAAACAAGAAACGACCGGAGGTAACGTGAATAATGTTTGAGTGAATTCCGAGCGGTAAGAATGCACTCAATGGTGGGTTCGCTGCTCGTTTAAGGTGTTGACACACGCCTTGCTATTCCAACGTGGGTAGATATTCTCTGAAACGTTGAGGATGGGTAAGAGATATTTAAAAACGCGAGTAAAATGTGAGTTTACCATATATTGTTACAACCAATTTAAAAGTTTTCTATTAATTGTCGTGTACAGTGTTTCTATTATGAGAAATATCGGATAACAAAACCTAACTGTGTGTGAGGTTAAGGCAAGATGAAATTTGGTGGAACAGAAATCTATCAAAACTATGCGATATTCGGAAAGAGTAGTCTATGCAGCTCTATTTTGCCCGGTAACCGATCCAGCTTGTTCCCTAGGGTATGTAATAACGAATCCGTACCTAGGCCAGATTGCGAATACTACACTGAATCTAATACTCTAACGGTTAGAGCCACGAGTGACAACGTGCAGTCCGATCTTTTACGCGTGAAATTGAATGATTTTCTGAGCAGTTGTGCCATGATTTTGGCTGCTTATATAGTCGATTTTCGCTGATGCTCTAGGTACGGTTAGGACGTTAGGAATGCACTCGGCTAACCAGCTGGGTAGGTGGCACGGGCAATGCACTGGGTAACGTGCTGAGTCTGCAATTATGCTTCCCGTCAGCTACCTTATTCTTCTGTTTAGGAATGAAGGTCGATATACGTAACAATACTATTCTTGTGATAATTTTTCGAGAGCTTGCCGTTTCTTCTAACTAATTTACCTTATTTGTATTACCTGTGTTGATTTATTTAAGTGTATTTTATATCTGTGCGCTGATCGTCATATTTATATCGTGTGTGTTCTGACTCTTTCCAATTCCATCTGAGATTGGGAATAGCTTTAAGTAGCTTTTCAAACATACAATTGCCAAAAAACGGTTACAACCTAACCTAACCTAACCTTTTTTTTTTTTTTTTTTTTTTTTTTTTTTTTTTTTTTTTTTTTTTTTTTTTTTTTTTTTTTTTTTTTTTTTTTTTTTTTTTTTTTTTTTTTTTTTTTTTTTTTTTTTTTTTTTTTTTTTTTTTTTTTTTTTTTTTTTTTTTTTTTTTTTTTTTTTTTTTTTTTTTTTTTTTTTTTTTTTTTTTTTTTTTTTTTTTTTTTTTTTTTTTTTTTTTTTTTTTTTTTTTTTTTTTTTTTTTTTTTTTTTTTTTTTTTTTTTTTTTTTTTTTTTTTTTTTTTTTTTTTTTTTTTTTTTTTTTTTTTTTTTTTTTTTTTTTTTTTTTTTTTTTTTTTTTTTTTTTTTTTTTTTTTTTTTTTTTTTTTTTTTTTTTTTTTTTTTTTTTTTTTTTTTTTTTTTTTTTTTTTTTTTTTTTTTTTTTTTTTTTTTTTTTTTTTTTTTTTTTTTTTTTTTTTTTTTTTTTTTTTTTTTTTTTTTTTTTTTTTTTTTTTTTTTTTTTTTTTTTTTTTTTTTTTTTTTTTTTTTTTTTTTTTTTTTTTTTTTTTTTTTTTTTTTTTTTTTTTTTTTTTTTTTTTTTTTTTTTTTTTTTTTTTTTTTTTTTTTTTTTTTTTTTTTTTTTTTTTTTTTTTTTTTTTTTTTTTTTTTTTTTTTTTTTTTTTTTTTTTTTTTTTTTTTTTTTTTTTTTTTTTTTATGTGGGGGAAATCTTCAAAAGACACCCCAGCCCCCTGGGGGGGGGCCGGGGTAGTGTGGGATTTTTACCCACTAAAACCCCCACAGTGTCCCTCACTTGGCTGTCCTGAGGGGGCCCCGGGATCTCAAATGAACACTACCGGGACCCCCCCACCACCGCCTTGCGGCCCCTCCATATTACTACCTGCTAGGGAGGCCCGTCAATTAATTTTCCTCTACGAGTCACGTGCAATGGCGTTGGTTCCCCATACCAACACCTGTGACTACTCCAAGCGGGGGGGAGGGGAACGCCTTCTCCGGCGACCCCTACCCCCCACCCGTCCCCTCCTTAAGGGATCCAGTCTTTCACGATCCCTTTCGGCAGCCTCCTTCCGAGAGATCACAGTCTCGCAGAAGGAGGCAACCGCGTTCCACGCCCTCTCACCACCCACCATCGCCTTAACGACAGCGGGCAGCGAGAGCTCCTCTCCTATGTCCCGGACCAGGACACCGCGCTCACTGCCAAAGGCAGGGCACACTTCTAATGTGTGCTGCGCAGTGTCCTGGCCGGCTCCGCAGTGGTGGCACTCTGCCGACCCCTCCCTACCGATTCGGTGCAGGTACTCCCCGAAGCACCCATGCTCGGTGAGCACCTGCGTGAGGCGGAAGGATAACCTTCCCCAGCCGCGACCCAGCCAGCCATTCCAGTTGGCCAGGATCGCCCCGACAGTACGATGGCCTGCGCTATCCTCCAGTCTACCCCTCCATTCAGCCAGCGTGTCCTGCCGGGCCCGGAGCCTAAGGGCTCTAATCTGGCGCGTCCGCAAGGGGTCACCCCCAGGACCTCCAGCTCCCTCCCTTACCTCGTGGTAAATCCTCGATTCCATTTTCGCCTGGAGGTCAAAGGGGATCACCCTTGCCAGCACAAGCGCCGCCCTCGCGGAGACCGTGCGGTACCCCCTTACTATCCTCACAGCCAGCCGCCTCTGTACGCCCTCAACCCTGGCCCAGCTACGACGGCTGGCCGCGAGTTCGCCTGCCCAAACGGGCGATCCGTACAATATCATTGACCGCACGACCCCCACATACAGGCGGCGCACCTCCTCCCTGGGACCGCCTAGGTTGGGGAGCAGCCCCATCATGGATGCAGCCGCCCCCTCCGCCCGCGGCCCCAGACCCTCAAAGTGAGCCCCGAAGCTCCAGTGGCTGTCCAGGGTGAGACCGAGGTACCTCATGGTCACCCCGATCCCCACCCGGGCCTCTCCGATCTCGATCCACGCCCCTGGGGGGGGCGGGCCACTCCGCTTCCGATCGAAGACCCACATGGCCTCCGTCTTCTGCGGAGCAACCCGCAGCCCCAGGGCGCGGATAGCCGCTATCACACGCGCCACCCCCATTTCCGCAAGTCGAGCGGTCCTCCCCCACGACGCCTCACCGGCGAGGACTAGCGTGTCATCAGCATAACACACCAGCCCCACGCCAGCCGGCAGGCCGACACGCAATACCTCGTCATACGCGAGGGCCCACAGGGTAGGCCCGAGGACCGATCCCTGCGGGACCCCGCACGAAACACCCCTCACATGGGAGCCCCCCTCAGAGTCCCGATATTCTATCGTCCTCTCCTGCAGGTAAGACCCGATCAATCTCTTAATATAGGGGGGCAGTCCATGGCGTTCCATGGCCCCCCTAATAGCCGCCCAGGGGAGGGTGTTGAAGGCGTTGACAATGTCTACGCTGACCGCCAACGCCACCCCCCCCCGGGAGACAACTTCCCCCGTGAGATCCCGGACTCGCTGGACCGCATCCAGCGTCGACCGGCCTCCACGGAAGCCATATTGCTCCGTGGAGAGATCGGGCCCCACCCGCTCAAGGTGCCCGATGAGGCGCACCACGATAATCCTCTCCAGTAACTTTCCCGCCTCATCGAGCACGCAGAGAGGCCGATAGGAGGAGGGACTCCCCGCCGGCCTGCCGTTTTTGTGGAGGAGGACCATCCTGCCCCCCTTCCACCCCCGGGGGAAAGTCCCCGAGCCAAGGCAACCCTCCACCAGTTGCCTCAGGCGGCCTCCAACAATCCCGTGAGCCAGCACCCATATCCTTCCGGAGATGCCGTCAGGACCCGGCGCCACTCGGCGGGCGCCCAGCCTTCCGACAGCATCCCTCCATTCCTGCTCCTCAAGGGGGGGATGCGGGGGGACAGAGTCCGGGAGCACCTCCCCATCACCGCCCCCCAACGCTCCACCACTCCCCCCGGAGGGGAAGAGGGCATCAACAATACTCTCAAGGGCCCGGGGGTCCAGTGAGTCCACTGCAGGGGGGGCCCGTCGCAACTTCCCGGTGACTATTTTGTACGGGTCACCCCGAGGGGCGGGGGGGCCACGCCTCCCAACCGAGAGGGGATCAAACCTCATCATAATGTAGCGGTGGTCGGAGAGAGTTTCAACTCCCTCCGCCACCGCCCACCCCCCAATCCTCCGGGCCGCAGCAGGGGTTGCCCATGTCAGGTCCACCACCGACCCCCCCTGCCACCCCACATATGTATTGATCCCCCCCCTGTTGAGGAGGACCAGGCCCAGGGCGGCCGCCCAATCGAGGACCGCCGCTCCCCTGGCGTCTTCCCGAGCAGACCCCCAACGAGGGGAGGCCGCGTTAAAATCCCCGGCTACTATGATCGCAGCATTGGGGCGACGTAGCACCGCCGCCCCAACGCTGTCTAAGAGTTCCTCCAGCTGTGCCAGGGGTCGGCTTGGAGGAGCATACAGCCCCACCACCATAACCGACCCCCAGTCTACCGCAACAAAATTTTCGCCCCTACAAATACCCGTTAGGGGAGGGGAACCACCCCCCCGGGCAATTGCCACCGAACCCCCACTGCTACCCGCCCAGTCAGAGTGGGCCGGAACAGAGTAGGGCTCGGCGACAACCCCCAATCCCACATCCATGCCCACCATGCTCTGGACAAACAGGTCCTGAGCACGGCGGGCATGGTTTAAATTCGCCTGCAAAATGATGGCAGAAGCCATTACAAGGCCCCAATCTCCATAGGGGCCGTTTCCCCCGCTTCCTCTCGACCCGCAATCTCAGTCGGGTGCTCCGCCGCTGCCGCCTTGGGGCGCTCCGCAGCCACCATGGGGCGCTCCACCGCCGCCGCCATGGGGCGCTCAACCGCCGCCGCCATGGGGCGCTCGGCCACCCCTTTCCCCGCCCCCTTTCTGGTGGCAGTGCACCCCTTTCCTCCCAGCCTGTGCCCCGCAGGGTTTCCCCTGTCTGCACATATCGCACAGTGGGCGTCAGCAGTGCACTGATTTGCCCTGTGCCCCTCCTGTCCACACGTGTAGCAACACCCAGACCTATCCCGGGCGCTCCTACACGTGTCTCTCACGTGCCCAAACTCCAAGCACTTGTAGCACTGGAGTGGGCGGGCCGGAAGGGTGTCAACTCTCGCCGACACCCAGCCGACCCTAACCCGTCCCTCTCCCGCCAGCTTACGGGCACATGCAACAGGGCATCGCGCCCACACCGTGCCCATACTTCCCTCCACTCGCCTGATATTCCCCACACGTATGGCGTGAATATCTCCTCCCCATACCTTATTTATCGACTCCTTTACCTCCTCCGGGGTGCAGGAGTCGTCAAGGTCCCGGATTCTTAGCTCGGCCATTTTTACAGGCCGCAGAATCCTCGCCTCGCTGCCAATGACCTCCCTTAATTTAGCGGCCAACGCATCCGCCTTATGAGGCCCACCCGGGCCAGTGATCTCGAGGATCATACCCCCCGTGGCGGCTCTTCTGGGGCGCACCCCCTCGATGCCTATCTCCTCCAGGGAAATGTTACCCTTGGCTTTCGCCAAAGCCTCCGCGTACGTACTACCCCCCCCCTTGGGGAGGGTGATGCTAATCGCTGCCGAGCGGGGCGGGCGTGGCAAGGCCGCAGGTCGTGCTGCAGCCCTTTCCCGCTGGGCCCCAACGCCCAACCCCGGTCCGGGGCGTCCCCCGACCAACGTCCTCACAGGAGCCGCGGGGACGCCCGGCAAGGCTGCCGCCTTAGGCGCCTGGGCTTTTTTCTTCTTCCCCTTGCCCTTTTTCCCCTTTCCCCTATGTGACAGGACCTCCGTCCAGTCGCTTCCCGACTCCGCGGTCTCCGTACGGGACACCACCCCTTTCCCAGAAATACCAGGGGAGGGGCGGACTGCCCGAACCTCCCGGAGGAGCTCAGCCCTCATGGCCTTGAACTTATCGTCCATGAGGCGCGATACCCTGCGGACAATGTCATCCGCACCGGCATTTGAGCCCACCCGCGCGATTGGGGTCAGGGTGGGAGGGGTAACGGGTTTGCCCACCCCAGCCTTCAGGATGTCTATCTCCCTAGTGAGGCGCCTGACGTCAGCCTCGAGCTCTTTAACCCGCGCCTTAAGGCGGAGGTTCTCGTCGTTGGCACTACTACTACCCGGGGCCGGTATCCTCATCCCCAGTTCAGAGACCGCTGCCTCGACCACCCTCGAGGCCTCCTTGAGGGTGCGCACGTACCCTCCCTTGAGGTTTTTGGAGGTACGCGCCACCTTCTCAATATTCCTAACTCTCTCCACTACCTGCGAGCACAGGTCCACTGAGGGGCACCTCAACATCTCCACCCCAAGTTCCTCCAGGGATGGGACACCCCCACCCGCCGTCCTCGGAGGATCAGGGAGTACCTCATCCCCCTCGCTATCGACCGTCCCTATGTAAACCCTCTTGGGGGCGGCAGCGCCACTGACCGGAGGCAGAGCCCGCTTTCTCTTCGGCCGGGCCTCCGTAACTATGGAGCTCAGGGAGAAGTCCGACTCCTCGCCGGCCTCAACCCCCGATCCCATACCCGCTGTCGCTATCGAGAGGGATGACCCCGCCGTAGATCCCCCTCGAGCAAGTCCCCGCCTCGTCCGTCCCCGCCAGGTAAGGTCAGATGACGAAGGGGGGGGCATGCTCCCCACCTCCGCCACCATTTCAATCTCCGGGCCTTGAGTACCGCCCTCCTGCACCTGAGGTGCACGCTCCTCCGAGGTGCTCGCAATGCGCTCACTCGTCCCTACCGCTTGTACTTCCAGCACAGCACCCGCTGTGCTCGCGCCCGCCTCGCGCTCTCCCCCCTCACCACCACCCTCTACATTTTGTTTGTTTTGTATATTGTTATTTGATTCTTCCATCTTATTTCCACGAGAAGGTCGGAAATATAGGTCACCCCGCGCAGAGCCGCCTTACGCGGGGAAGCCTTAACAAGTACTCCGGGGTTCAGGCAGGTACCCCGGAGGAACCGTTCACGACTGCACTATTTAACCTCCATGCAGCCATGCACCCCTCAGCACGGTATCTTGACACCTTGGGTTTGGAGGGTGTGACGTTCTTTGTCTGGTGTCTCACCCCGAGTCTACCTGGCATGGTTGCACCTACCGGGGGCCACCGCCCCCGCCAGTATAGCCTCGAGGGTCATTGACACACACAAGCCCCTTCACCACGACAAGGTGCCGACACCTCGAAGGGGTGTCCATCTACTTTTTTATATAACAGATGGCACTGATTAAAACACGTAATTGAGACTTGTGTCAAGTACAAGCAACCAGTGGTACAGCCAATGCGACGAGGTAAGTCATGTGACAGCGTTATTAATGGTGTCCTGCCTGTCGATGTCGTGTGTTGAAAAGAGCAGAGTGAGCGGTGACTGTTTAAGTACATCAACCCATGAGTGTAACAGAGAGATCACTAGGATGCGAACGAGTCAAATTTTACGAGAGCAACACAAACGTCATATTGCCGATTCGTTTGCACTAATGCTCTGCGGATAGGACGTAGCGAGCGACGATTTGGCGATTCGCTCACATCATCGTACTTTTGCGTACTGCTTACTGTTATACACGCGTACTGTTGCGTGCACGACCTGAGATACGTAAATAATTCTACCCACTCTTCTCTCTTTTACCATAGGGCATGTATAAGCTAAACATCATTAATGACGTTTATGTCAGTGCACTTGTGTTTTGAATCAAAGAATAATGGATATTGTATCTTTCAGTAGACAGTATATATACAGTGATTTGTTAGAAATAGGGATTCTACTTTATGTTATAAGCTTAATTAAATTATAATATTAGATATACATGTATATGTCATTAACTGTTAATTGCCGAAGCGAAACAATGTAAAATAAGGAAATAGATGTAAAATGTGTATGAGCTAAATAACCAATATACTGATATGAGTACATATTGATTGTGATTGGAATAAATTAGAGTGAAAGTAGGAATCTTTATAAAGCGGATAGGCAAGAGAAAGATCAGATGAAGTATATGATGAAAAAAGGACACAAGAGTGAGGAAAATAAATACATAATGAAATATAAAACTGATTTATTACTTTGGAATTCCTGGCATGGACCCGCCAAGTAGTACTCGATAAGGAATCATCTAAAGTTTTATTAATTATTAAATCACCATTAAATCGTAATTAAATACGGGAAGCAGTAGTAACATAAAAAAGTAGCGAAAACGTTATAGGAAATATTGAAAATATAATTAAAATGATGGGCCAGTGCTAGATCATATAATAGGAAAACATGTAGTGACTTATATACTTGGCCTCAATAATATGTAACCAATATACTGATATGAGCTGATAATATGATACTGATAATATACTGATATGACCAATATACAATATACTGATATACCAATATACATATTGATTGTGATTGGAATAAATTAGAGTGAAAGTAGGAATCTTTAGAAAGCGGATAGGCAAGAGAAAGATTAGATGAAGTATATGATCAAAAAAGGACACAAGGGTGAGGAAAATAAATACATAATGAAATATAAAACTGATTTATTAAAATAACACTTAAATATTAATATAAAAAAAACAAACTAAAAATATAAAACTTATTTATTTAAATTTAAATATGAAAAACCTCAACGTCTATTGAATCATAACCAAAAGATAATTTCGAAGACAGATAGACTTATCTTAAAACTTTTACTTCAATCATGATAGTCTATCTGTCCTCGAAATCATCGTTTGATGATTCACTAGCCGTAGTAGTTCTTTACTACTATCGTCGCTCTTTTGTTACCTCGTGATCCACAGGAATAAATTAGAGTGAAAGTAGGAATCTTTAGAAAGCGGATAGGCAAGAGAAAGATTAGATGAAGTATATGATCAAAAAAGGACACAAGGGTGAGGAAAATAAATACATAATGAAATATAAAACTGATTTATTAAAATAAGACTTAAATATTAATATAAAAAAGACAAACTAAAAATATAAAACTTATGCATTTAAATTTAAATCGAAATCATCTATCATCCGTAATAGTTTTTCACGACGATAGTCGTCGCTCTTCTATTTCCTCGGGAGGGCCTACCGCCTCTCCCACGGCCTCGTTGTTGCTGTTGTTGTTGCTGCTGCTGGTTTCCTCCCTGCTGCTGTTGTTGTTGTCGGTGGCGGAAATACCATCGCTCTTTGCTTTTCCCGCCACCTCTTTTTCGTGTTGCAGCTGCAATAAATATTAAACAAGATTCAATAAACATTTTAATGTATAGTTTTAATATAGCATATAAGATATAATTAATATAAAAGGTTAAACATTTCGCGCTATTATGTTTACCAGGATTTGCAGCAGCAAGACCCTGGAGCAGTTCGTGCATAGCAGACACCTGCTGCTCCAGGGCCTCAAAACGTTTCGTTATGGGGGGAGAGGCGGCCTGCCCCCCCTGAGGATTTTGTTGTTCGTTATTATTTTCCTCATCTTTATTATGATGGCTCTGGTCAGGATGTCGATCCTGACCAGGCTCTCTATTTTCTTGGTCAGGATGGACACCCTGACCAATCATTTGAATTTCCATTGGCAGGTCTTTATCTTTTAGTCCAAAATCGTCTGTAACATACAAAATTTCGTTGATTACATCTCAAAATATAAAATAACATTGAATTATGTTTAGTAATTTGAAATACGAAAAACTGATTTATATGTAAATAAAAATTA
>NW_014334002.1:947-1500 GCF_000341935.2 Cephus cinctus | reverse complement strand
ACAGCCAAATGGTAATGATTGTGGCGTGTTTGCAATTGCTTTTGCAGTACCATTGATCTTTGTGTTAAAGCCAGACATGATTAGGTACGATCATTATTCAATGCGACCACATTTACTTAGAATGTTAGAATTATATCATTTAAAGCATTTTCCTCAAGATCTTCGTTATGGTCCACAGAAAACAGTTCTTTCATTACAAGTAATTCTATTTCGAAATGCCGACGCTGCACGTAAACGCAATGATCGAAGTAACGTACTTGAAAAAAATTCCTGGGAAAATCGAAAGGATGAAACTAATAAACAAAAACGGCTTAAATATTCAAATGAAGCAACGAGCAAATGTTCTCAAGAACGCGGAGATTATTCATTGAATAAAGAAAATAAACTAAAACGGAAACGAAAAAATTATGCCGACAATGCTGAACAAAATCGGGGGGTGGCTCGAAAAAATTATACTGCTAGTATAGACAAAAGACAAGAAACTGCTCGTAAAAATGATGCTATTAATGTTGATAGAAATCGCGAAAATGCCCGTAAACGTGACGCTGTTAAT
>NW_014334002.1:0-437 GCF_000341935.2 Cephus cinctus | reverse complement strand
AAAAATTGTGAATATTTACGGGGTTTAAAACGGAAAGATTACTTTGATAACGTTGAGGATAATCGTCTTAAAAAACGTATCAAATATTCAGATAATCGCGATTGGGAACAAGCGCGAAAGAAAAAGTTCAATCGTGTCAATTTTCGTCGAAAGCAAGTTAACAATAAAAATTTTTATAATCGTAATAAGGAACGAATTCTAGCGAGAATAAAAATGAATGCAGCTAAACAAATCGCATTGAAATATAAAAATATCACAGTAGAACACACGACGATAAAGATGAGGAAATCTACAGAAAGTTATATTAAAAGTATTTCTGATAAACTTTCGTTCAGATCCGAAGTAGAATGTAGACTGCAAGCTGAAAAAATATTCAAATATTCATATTAAAAATAAGGCTGAAGCTAGTTTAACGCGAGCGCTGCAAAGTTATGCAT
>NW_014334001.1:1060-1511 GCF_000341935.2 Cephus cinctus | reverse complement strand
GATAAATAATATATGCCTTTAAATCGCTCATTGTTATTCTGGATGAATAAAAGTTTTAAATTTTGAAAATAATTTAAAGTCATGAATGCTTCTAAGACAAAAAGCAGTTGCATGGAGTTATTCATGGTTCAAATTATGCTTATACATACCTTATTTTTCCTTCTTTTGAAGATTCAATAATTTGATTTGATAAATTTTGATTTAAAGACAATAAAGTTAAAAAAGAAAAGTTTTTAATGTAAATAGACCAGCATAACTATGGTGGTCTATTTTTATGGTTTTTTATAATGAATATTTCCTTTTTTCAAAACATATAAACCAAAAAGAGAAGGAGAATTTCAACTCGTAATTGCTCCAAAATAAACATTATCTTTACTATCTTTTGCAATAGAAAGAAGAAGGTGATCCTTTAGCTGATTATGTTTATAATAAATACTATCAATATGATATG
>NW_014334001.1:0-145 GCF_000341935.2 Cephus cinctus | reverse complement strand
CATCAAAGGTAATTGTTTTCAATGTGGAGGCCTTGACTCCTTTCGCGCGTTTTTTATCTTTGCTTTCTCCTAAAATTTTGAAAGAATATAATTTTACTCGCAATCCTACAAATTCAATCATAATTTTTCCATTATTTTCATCCTT
>NW_014334000.1:0-1498 GCF_000341935.2 Cephus cinctus | reverse complement strand
CATCGCAAAGATTTCCTATCTTGAATGGTATTAATACCTGTTTCCTTACAAGAGTCGATTTCTGATACTGACGCTTCCTCAACCAAGCTACCTCCAAACATCGTCAGCTCACTAGGAATTTGCACTCCCTTTACAACTATTGATTTAGATCTATAATTTAGTATAGCACGCGTCTTCGTCAACCAATCATTGCCCAATATCACCTCAGAAGTTAAACCTGGGACCACATAAAATATTTGCTCATCGCAAAGATTTCCTATCTTGAATGGTATTAATACCTGTTTCCTTACCAGAGTCGATTTTAATCCAATTGCCGTAACTATATGCATGTTTGAAACTGGTAATTCCTCCAGAGTAACATGGTTTGCTAATAACCGGTAAAAATACTCAGATATACAACTAATTTGACTGCCTGTGTCTACCATTGAGGAATAAATATACTGGCCTATTGTGATTAGTAAATGTATACATTTGTTTCTTTTAATTTTAGACTCAATTATCCTACTATTTCCTCCTTGAAGGTCCTCTTCTATTTCAGTAATAAAACTGTAATCATAGGTGTGGCTAGATGGACCGCTACTCCCCACACCCACTAACAGTTTTCCGAATTATGAGTATTAAATTGATTAATTCCTTTTGATTCACCATGATTTGGCGGTGGAAATCTCATATCCGGTAGTACTAAATCGCGATTGTTTTCTTTACGATTATATGGTTCGTTTCGCTTTTTAGAATAACCTCTATTATATCGACCAGTCCAACTTCGCTTACTATTATCATCGTGATGATAGCTAGATTGTGACTGTCCTGCCTCAATTACACCCATAGTATTTACTTGTCGACGCGTCTTGTCATTATTACTATCTTTATTATTTATACTTTTGTATCGTTCATTCTCAATTTCACGCGACTTGTCTAGTTGCTCTAAAGCCTGTATCAATATGGTTGTATCTGCATAATCTACTGTAGCGAGAATCTCCCGAACTCTCATTGGCAATTGCTGAACAATTGTATAGTGCATTTCATAAACACCTAAGCGTGGACATAAATATTGTGCTGCTCGCACCTGATCATAAAAATATGCAAGTATACTGCCATCTGATAACTTATAACGCCGTTCTTGCCATCGAGTTTTTATGCGTATTCTTACTGGAATAGAGTAAAATTCCGCCTCAAATTTATTAACAAAATGTTGAAAATTTCTAAAATCATCTCTATGTATCGTGAACCAGTTTAACGCTCTTCCCGCTAAGCATGTTTCTACTATTTTAAGTTTACTCTCCGGCGGTACATCTCTCAGCCTACAATATCGTTCAAGCTCGTGTAAAAACTGCTGAGGATTTGTAAGTCCGTTATCCGAGAATTTTGGCAACGCTATTTCTACCTTATTACTTCGAAATTGCTCTACCAGTCGTTCCATTATTGTTACACTAGAATCATTGTCATTGGCCGTACCTTCACTACTGATTTGACTTCCCCTCGCCTCAAGTAATGTTAG
>NW_014333999.1:3486-6350 GCF_000341935.2 Cephus cinctus | reverse complement strand
GACGCGTTTGGGGAGGGCAGTAGGGATACACCGTCTCCTACCCTGGGGGTTGCGTTCTTCGATGCCCTACATATGGGGGTGTGCCTATACGGGTACTTGTATGTCCGCGGCTACTTTGAGCTGTGCTTAGACTGCGTGCTCACGCTGCCCGACGACATCCAGAGGGAATACATGCCGCACAGCATACATTACTTGCTACTCGACACGGTAACAGAATTCAACGTAGGGCGTTGTGAACGCCGCGGCCAACGTGTCATGCGTGAGTTC
Source organism: Cephus cinctus (assembly GCF_000341935.2). Classification (NCBI taxonomy): domain Eukaryota; kingdom Metazoa; phylum Arthropoda; class Insecta; order Hymenoptera; family Cephidae; genus Cephus; species Cephus cinctus. Next base: position 6,083 of record NW_014333999.1, on the reverse strand, counting down.
ATACCCAGCTCATGTCCTGGGTGTGTGCTTTTTTACACGGGTAATAAGGACACCCTGCTGCGCCGGGGAGGGGGTGACGTCGTACTCCTCGAGCAATAACGACGCTTACATATATATCAATTAACATTACATATATTATTATACGTTTTCACTTACATATACATGTTATTACTATTTTAATTTTAGCGCTATATTGTATATCATATTATTGCTTATAACCTATTATTATTAAACTTATTCGCGACTACTTACATATATACTTATTATTGCTTATATACTACTGTTATTATGATTATTCCTATTTTTTTTTATTATTATACGCTTTTTTTAATTTTATTCACTACCATTATATTAATATACAGGGTGTCCCAGAACTACTTTTGGACCGGAAAGTGGGCGATGGCTGGAGGTGCCCTGAGTACCCTCCCGCAAACCGTTTGCCAAAATTCGCTATAGTTTTTAAATGAGAAGCATTTAAGTGCGACCAATCAGAATGAAGGATTTCCGCGGATTCATTCGCGGATGCCAAAGATTGCTGCTTTGCAATAGCTTCCCACAAATTCCGCGCTTAGCAATTGTTTCATAGCCCGAGCGAGCGTCATAGGTTTCGTTGACAAACTCCCAATATGGGCATGGGCGTGACTTAGGCTGGCGCAGCAGCTACACGTGCAACGCGCGATCGGCAATTGTTTCGCGATATGCATTCAGCCCGACAAAAACCGGTACACGGTGTCCAAAACGTCATGCACTGAAATTTATAGCAGTCCGGAGGAAAACAGATTATTAAAGTAAGAGGGAGTCGGGAGGGTGGGTGGTGGGACTGATGGATTAAATTTAAAATGAATTGAAAACTAAGCATAGAAGTATTATTTTTTCGTCTTATCGTATCGAATTTCCAAGACATCGCGATTGCTGATTTCAAAGTTATAGAGTACTCATCGATTCTGGAGACTGTAAAAAATACGTAAATAGGAAAATAGATTAGGAGCGAAACGCAAAGACACGTATCCCTTTTTTTCGTCCCAAGAATCGGTATTTTCAGTGCATGACGTTTTGGACACCGTGTACCGGTTTTTGTCTGGCTGAATGCATATCCCGAAACAATTGCCGATCGCGCGTTGCACGTGTAGCTGCTGCGCCAGCCTAAGTCACGCCCATGCCCATATTGGGAGTTTGTCAACGAAACCTATGACGCTCGCTCGGGCTATGAAACAATTGCTAAGCGCGGAATTTGTGGGAAGCTATTGCAAAGCAGCAATCTTTGGCATCCGCGAATGAATCCGCGGAAATCCTTCATTCTGATTGGTCGCACTTAAATGCTTCTCATTTAAAAACTATAGCGAATTTTGGCAAACGGTTTGCGGGAGGGTACTCAGGGCACCTCCAGCCATCGCCCACTTTCCGGTCCAAAAGTAGTTCTGGGACACCCTGTATACAGTTTATAATAAAAGAAAAATTGGCAATATTATATCTTTAATTTACATAATTAAATGCACAGACCACGCATCTTTTCATGAAACAGGTCTTAACTCGTGTAGCCTGATTTACACCGCGAATATTGCACCCTACCACCGCCACCACCGTAGATTTTATTATCCTGAACATACCGGTGATCCGCCAAGCGCTTCTTTCGCACAAAAGCGTTGTAGTACTCTCGTGCGATTCTATCGTTTTTCCGCAAATCACTACTAAATACATTCTGGAAGGCATGCATCCCGAAGCCTGGGGAGAGGTAGTGTAAAAACATCATACAGAATTGGCCGCACACCGTTGACGTCGCGCTCTGAAGCTGCTAAGTGTTCCATTGGAAGGATCGACAGTTCCGTCGGAGCCTCGATACGTGGTGATGATTCAGCGGTGGTAATCCGTAGCTGTCAAAGTAGTAGCCGTCTCCGTCAGCGTCCACGTACATTGCAACCCAATGCGCTCCTGGTTTCGTATGATCGTCCGTGTTGGCGATAATAGCAGCGGGTTTCGACCAGTTTCGGGGTATTCTGTCTGCTGCGTGGACACCCGTCGTATGCTCCGATATACCGCAAAGGCCAAGGTAAAGGTCTAGCGTGTTCATATATGCGGTCCGTTATTTCGAAGCCAGAATTCAAGACGTAATGCGTTGTTCAGAGCACAGGTAAACGATCCCCGTGTCTCCTTACAAGCGTGAACGATACACTCGTAATGGTCACTATTCGGTGGGAAGTCCTCGTATGGTGAGATATTGGGGGTTTCATCCAAATTTATAACCTCCCGGGCCATAACGGTCTGTAGAAAAACCACGCTCTCCGGAACCCGCGTGTACATGCTCCGCGATATACCGGCAATATTTCGGAGATTGGTGTATAGCTGTTTGTACGTTATGCCGCCGTCGAACCACTCTAGACCATGCCGATAGCGTGTCATGGTGTTGTTTTCGCTTCTGATCACCGCTGGTAATTCATTGAAATCACAGGGCGGTGAAACAATCCAGTGGCCTATGTATCTTCTTTCCACAGCCACGACGCCGATCACCTTCGGCGCCAGACGCCCCTCGGAGTCTTTGAAGTATTCGATCTCGATGACAAAATCCATGGTCACGATGCTAACTCGAAGGCGTTCAACGT
>NW_014333999.1:0-541 GCF_000341935.2 Cephus cinctus | reverse complement strand
CCAATAAATTCGCGCGGTATACCAGCAGTACGGAGGAACCGCGCAAACTGCCGACTTCCCGCCGATCTCGCTGTTTTTCTCTCGCGCCGTTGATTAGCGTCGTTGATTCAATCCACGATGTTGGCGTCCTGCACGACGGCTCCGCCGATACGCGTAACGCCCTGTTTACTCCACGAGATGCATGGCGCGCCAGCGTTGCGCAGCCTTCCTAGTAAGAGCTTAGCCTTAGCTCTGTATTTTTGGGGTACGCTAGCAATGATGTCGTCGTCGCCATCGTCGGTCGGGCTCCTGGCGTTATCCTCTGTAGAATTGTTATTTTTTTTCTTATTATCGCTATCGGCGCTCCTATCCTCGTCGACGTTATTTCGCAGATCCTCGATAAAGTGTAGATAACGCTGCAGCACCTGATTGTACATCTTCCACTTTTCGCGCTCGTCATTGAAATTCGGCGAGAGTAGGATCTCCTTCATCCATGCGTCTAATCTGCTTAATGGGGTTCCAGGGGTTTGCACGGTGTTAACGGTGTCAATGCCCTCCTGAC
>NW_014333998.1:2439-3464 GCF_000341935.2 Cephus cinctus | reverse complement strand
CGGTCGCAGCCTTTCTCAGACTGTCCCAAACTGTCCCAAAAAAATCCCATTCAGTTCCAGTCCGCCCTAGACTGTCCTAGACTGGTACAAAAATATCGCAGTCGGTCCCAGACTGTCCTAGACCGTCCCAGACAGACCCAGGCTGTCCAAAAAATTTCACACTGTGTCCCAGATGGTCCCAGACAGACCCAGACTGTTCCAAAAAAATTCCAGTCGTCCCAGTCTGTCCCAGACAGTCCTAAGCTGTTCCAAAAATATCCCAGTCTGTCCCAGACGTTCCCGGACAGTCCCATACTGTTCCAAAGAAATCCCATTCGGTCCCAGTCTGTCCGAGACTGTCCTAAGACAGTCCTAGGCTGTTCCAAAAATATCCCAGTCTGTCCCAGACGTTCCCAGATAGTCCCATACTGTTCCAAAGAAATCCCATTCGGTCCCAGTCTGTCCGAGACTGTCCTAGACTGTTCCAAAAATATCCCAATCGGTCGCAGACTGTCCCAAACTGTCCCAGACAGACCCAGGCTGACCCAATAAATTCAAACTGTGTCCCAGATGGTCCCAGACAGACCCAGACTATTCCAAAATTATTCCAGTCGTCCCAGTCTGTCCCAGACAGTCCTAAGCTGTTCCAAAAATATCCCAGTCTGTCCCAGACGTTCCCGGACAGTCCCATACTGTTCCAAAGAAATCCCATTCGGTCCCAGTCTGTCCGAGACTGTCCTAGACTGTTCTAAAAATATCCCAATCGGTCGCAGACTGTCCCAAACTGTCCCAGACAGACCCAGGCTGTCCCAAAAATTTCACAGACTGTTCCAAAAATATCCCAGTCGGTCCCAGACTGTCCCGGACGGTCCCAGACAGTCTCAGACTGTTCCAAATATATCCCAGTCGATCCCAGACTGTCCCAGACTATCCCAGACAGACCCAGGCTGTTCCAAATATATCCCAGACTGTCTCGGACGGTCCTAGACAGTCCCAGACTGTTCCACAATAAATCCAGTCGGTCCCAGTCTGTCCCAGACTGTCCT
>NW_014333998.1:1690-2225 GCF_000341935.2 Cephus cinctus | reverse complement strand
TCGGTCCCAGACGGTCCCAGACTGACCTAGACTGTTCCAAAAAAACCCAGTCGGTCCCAGGCTGTCCCAGACTGCCCCAGACAGTCCCAGGCTGTACCAAAAGTATCCCAGGCTATTCCAGACGGTCCCAGAGAGTCCCAGACTTTTCCAAAAAAATCCCAGTCTGTCCCAGACTGTCCTAGACTGTTCCAAAAAAATCCCAGTCGGTCCCAGCCTTTCCCAGACTGTCCCAGACAGTCCAAGACTGTTCCAAAAAAGTCACAATCGGTCCCAGACGGTCCCAGACAGACCTAGACTATTCCAAAAATATTCCAGTCGGTCCCAGACTGTCCCAAACTGTCCCAGACTGGCCCAGACATTCCCAGGCTGTTACAAAAATATCTCAATCTGTCCCTGGCTGTCCCAGGCGTTATCAGTATGTTCCAGAATAATCCAAGTCAGTTCCAGTCTGCCCCAGACTGTCCTAGACTGTTCCAAAAATATCCCAGTCGGTCCCAGACTGTCACAGACAATCCCAGGCTGTTACAAAAATATT
>NW_014333998.1:0-1429 GCF_000341935.2 Cephus cinctus | reverse complement strand
TTCCAAAAATATCCCAGTCGGTCCCAGACTGTCCCAGACCATCCCAGACTGTCACAGGCTGTTCCAAAAATATCACACTGTGTCCCAGATGGTCCTAGATAGACCCAAACTGTTCCAAAAAATTCCCAGTCGGTCCCAATCTGTCCCAGACAGTCCCAGGCTGTTCCAAAAATATCCCAGTCTGTCCCAGACGTTCCGAGACAGTCCCATACTGTTCCAAAAAAAATCACAAACGGTCCCAGACGATCCCAGACTGACCTAGACTGTTCCAAAAATATCCCTGTCGGTCCCAGGCTGTCCCAGACTGCCCCAGACAGTCCCAGGCTGTACCAAAAGTATCCCAGGCTATTCCAGACGGTCCCAGAGAGTCCCAGACTTTTCCAAAAAAATCCCAGTCTGTCCCAGACTGTCTTAGACTGTTCCAAAAAAATCACAATCGGTCCCAGACGGTCCCAGACTGACCTAGACTGTACCAAAAATATCCCAGTGGTCCCAGGCTGTACCAAACTGTAGACCGCCCCAGACAGTCCCAGGCTGTACCAAAAGTATCCCAGGCTGTTCCAGACGGTCGCAGACAGTCCCAGACTTTTCCAGAAAAATGCCAGTCCGTCCCAGACTGTTCCAGACTGCCCCAGACTGTCCTAGACTGTTCCAAAAATATCCCTGACGGTCCCAGTCTGTCCTAGACTGTCCCAGACAGTCCCAGACTTTTCCAGAAAAATGCCAGTCCGTCCCAGACTGTTCCAGACTGCCCCAGACTGTTCCAAATCAATCCCAGTCGGTCCCAATCTGTCCCAGACAGTCCCAGGCTGTACCAAAAGTATCCCAGGCTGTTCCAGACGGTCGCAGACAGTCCCAGACTTTTCCAGAAAAATGCCAGTCCGTCCCAGACTGTTCCAGACTGCCCCAGACTGTCCTAGACTGTTCCAAAAATATCCCAGATGGTCCTAGTCTGTTCCAGACAGACCCAGACTGCCCCAGACTGTTCCAAAACAATCCCAGTCGGTCCCAACAGTCTGTCTCAGACGTTCCCAGACAGTCCCATACTGTTCCAAAGAAATCCCAGTCGGTCCCAGTCTGTCCGAGACTGTCCTAGACTGTTCCAAAAATATCCCAGTCGGTCGCAGACTGTCCCAAACTGTCCCAGGCTGTTCCAAAAATATCCCAGTCTGTCTCAGACGTTCCCAGACAGTCCCATACTGTTCCAAAGAAATCCCAGTCGGTCCCAGTCTGTCCGAGACTGTCCTAGACTGTTCCAAAAATATCCCAGTCGGTCGCAGACTGTCCCAAACTGTCCCAGGCTGTTCCAAAAATATCCCAGTCTGTCTCAGACGGTTCCAGATAGCTTATACTGTTCCACAAAAATTCCAGTCGGTCCCGGTCTGTCCCAGACTGCCCAAGAGTGATCCCAAAATATCCCAGTCGGTCC
>NW_014333997.1:3269-6190 GCF_000341935.2 Cephus cinctus | reverse complement strand
CGATGGCTGTCAAATGACCGCTTTTGAAATAAACATTATAGTCTTTTCCCGTTGATTGTAATTAATACATAATTTAGCATAGTCATGCAGTAAGTTCAAGAAAAATAAAAACCTGGAATTTAACAATTTTGATTAAAGTCTCAAAAGCGGTCATTTGACCGCTCTGGTAGGTTTAGTGTTAATGACGCTCAGTGTACATGATTTTAAGAGTATACCACCATTTTTTTTTCCAAATGGTGACTTCGCATCTTATCCAACAAAATCTTTTGTTCATAAGAGTGTTCTGCGGCTGGACGAATTACCTAATTTTCCGTTTGCACATTCTCTGTACGCACAGAAATCATACTGCCTTTCCTTTTTCTTATTTTCGTGTTCCATACTTGAAACGCTTATATTCTTTCACTCTATATTTGAAAACGCAGAGCGAATTGACACTCTCAAACTAGAAGAAAGAACTGAAAAAGGCTAGCAGAAACCGCGGGAATGTTTTCAGTTTGCTTGCAACATTGTATGCCTTCATGGGTTCGCAGCATATTCTTCAAAAGGTTCCGTTCACTATTACTTTTCTACGATTGCTATAGTTCATTCCCGACTTTCATGTGTTTTATTTCACAAATGGAAAACAATGAAGTCTCTAGCAAGGCGCACATGTCATTGCATAAAGTATTTGTTATAAAACTGCATATGCAATGTTTTGAACTACACATATTTTATTTCGCGTGTGGTTTGTTTAGGACTGCATTATTTTTTAACTTCGCCCTCCCATGCAAGCCAAGCAACACCGGGTCAAAAATAATAAACAAAAAAGAAATGAAGAAAAAAAAGCACCTTACGATTACGAAGCTGAATCGTTGCCAACGTGCCTAACGCATGTTCTTCGTACATGATAATCCATAGTTGCTGGAACTGAGCAGCCTCACTTGTTGTGATACGGGCTGTCATGAAGACGTAAGAGAAAAATTGACAGCAATGGAAAAAAATCTCGTTTCATTCGCTTGACGCTTAACGCTTTCGCATTTCTAACATAGATACATTTCTCCATTTCATTTTTTGTTTAATTTTATGTCCCAAAAAATTGCACTTATTAATATCGGGTAAAAAAAATGAAAAGAACTAGTGGAACTAGTTCGAGAGTCTCGTTCAGGTGGCGCGTCGACGCGCCAAAACACAGCTCCAGATTATCATGCGTAGTATTACTATTGTGACGCACTGGACCTCGTAAACAGAAAAGGGAACACGTGGTAAAATAGAAAAGAAAATAATTAACAAGTAAAATGCCAATACAAAGAAGAAGAGAATAGAAACGAAAAGATGCTCAAAAAGAAATTAGAATTTAATACAATAGAAAACTAAACCGCTCCGAACACGCTAAACTAAACAATGACACGTGGGCTCACGCAGGAGCAGGCGGTGTCACACCGGACCTTTAAACGGACTAGTGGGCGAGGGGAATCAGGGAACGAGGGAGCAGGGTATTGGCAAGGGGGCAGGACGGACAGGAGAGCTTACCGGCAATAGATATCTCGAAAACAACAAATGGGCACCAGCTACTTGTTCGGCGTAGCACCGTCGAGTGACCTCAGAAGGTCCTCGAATATTTACACAAACTCGAAATGGCATGGCTAGCAGGGGAAGTGGTGAGGGGGTCTCAGGGAGGAAGGTTCCCGAACGCGAAATGGCTACTTGATAAATTACCTCGGTGTGAACGCAAAAATGGGAAGGGAAGGGAGAGGGCACGGAGGTTTCCCAAAAAGGGCGCCGATTACTATAGAACGCACGCAATATACCACCACTGGCCGCACGCGGTTGGCGGAAGGCCAGACTAAAACTCAAAAAGATAAACTACGCAAAAAGGCCGGTCCACGTGGGGACGGCTCGCCAAATCCAAAAGGGGAAATCCACGATCCATTAAAACGCAAACGCAAAGGGGGGTAGGGAAAAAAGGGGGGAAATAGGGCAAACTCAATCACTCAATACTCACGCAACGATTCCGCAACACTCGATATAATCCAAATTCGCAATTATCCCACTCTCACTCGCAATTTCACAATCCGGAAAAGGCTCACTCTATCACTCTTAATCCCCTGGCTCGAAGTGGTGAAATTTCCGGTCGCTCTGGCCCTCGTGGGCCTCCAGGGCCTCGGTAATTGGCTGGGGCTGCTCAGCTGAGAGGGCTACGTGCTTCGGCATTGGTTGGCAGTTCCGGCATGGCAGGGCATTGGTCCGTTTCAAATTTGGTCGTCCGCCGGGCCTTCCAGGGCCTCGTGGTGGCTGCACGGCGCTGGCTTTGCCGGCGCGCATGCTAGCTGCGCGCGCCGGTCAATCGCACGGCAGGGCATTGGTCGGCTTCAAATCGGCTGTGTTGCCGGGCGTTCCAGGGCCTCGTGTCGGCGGCACGGCGCTGGCTCTGCCGGCACGCGTGCTGGCTGCGCGCGCCGGTCAAGATGGCGGCCTCCAGGCCTGTCAAATCCTCCCGGGCACGTCCGCGGTCTCAGAGGGAGAGGACTCCGCCGCTGTCACACGGGACGTTTTCTTGCCCGTGTGACGGGACTGCACCGGGGCTGCATATTGGTGGCGATGGTGGTGGCTGGGCGTCCATCCCACGGGCGACTCAGGGTGCTGTTCCTCCTGCCCATGCCATCCCTGCCTTCCGCTGCCTCGGCCACGTAGCCGTTCTCGCGGTCTTTCCAGGGATGCTTTCCTCGTGGCAGGTCCACGACGGTGTTCTCGATGCTGGTGTTGTTGGTAGGTCCTCTGAGCCGGTCCTCGAGCCAGTGCCCTACGGGGAAAGGGGAATGGTAGCAGGGAGGGAGGGGATCTTAACTCTAATTACAATAAACCTAAAACACTAAATAAACGCAATTACCAATACTTAACTCTAAGACGCTATACTCGAGGCCTATGGGACCTCGAGCCAGGAG
>NW_014333997.1:0-3156 GCF_000341935.2 Cephus cinctus | reverse complement strand
TCGAGGGCCCTCCGCTAAGGTGGCGCGCCGAAACCAGAGAAAAATTGAGACCACCAAAAACAGGCTCATTGGCAATCTCCCTACTCATCTCTGCCAATATGATAAGCTTTCACAACTAAGTAAAATGGAAAAATAACCTTAAATTGTATGTTTAACATAAGGTTAAACCAATTCTTAAACTTATAAAATATATAAATAAAGTTCATCATGAAACATACATTTCACTGCGCGGGGTTCCCTTATTCCTGATTTCGCTCCTGCCCAAGAGAAGGACACCACGGTCCTTACGATTTGCTCTCTCTTTCTATTCCCGATTACACTTTCTGCAGCTACAGTGAGCAGTCCAGTACTATATGTCGATAGGTATACCTCATTGGACCACTCACTGGCTGGTTACTGGCATATGTCCGCTATTGGGAATACAGCTATAAGGAAACGAAGGAAGGAACAGAAGGAACTGCCAGTCATCCGTTGATGTTGCTGTTTAATACATTTGTATCGTTATTTATGAAGTAGAGTTTTACACCAAACAATGGGAGCAGTTCGTGTTATTAACGACGACGGCCAATTCCATGGGGAAATGAGCAATGCGGGTACCAAACTGGTTGTCGTTGACTTTACAGCAACTTGGTAAGAAGAACCATTGAGGTTATCTTTGTAAATTTACTTTAATTTATTTTAACTTTTATTTCTTCAACATCATTTTGTATAAAGTATCACACACTATGAATTCATTTATGTGTATTCTCTAAACTGTACATACAAATAAATAATAACAGTTGTATTTTCATTTACACATATTTTTTCTACTACTATAGTCAGGTGTGGCCCATGCCAGAGAATTGCACCTGTGTTCGAGCAACTTTCAGTGAAATATCTGAATGCGGTTTTTCTGAAGGTTGACGTAGATAAATATGCAGAAACAGCTGCAGGACAAGGTGTAAGCGCGATGCCTACATTTATTTTCTATCGCAATAGAACAAGACTTGGTCTCTGCCAAGGTGCTGATCCTTCTGGGCTTACCCACGTTCGAGGGTTTGTTTAAAGTTTTATTTGCTGACTCTATTATTTACAAAGCTTCATATGGATATTAAGGGAATTAACATCGGCAAAGTTTACTACCTCATTACTACGGTTTATGTAATATGCAGTAAGAAAGGGTGGATTCCAGTCTCCCTATTTGAGTGTTCACCCGGTTTCAAATCGTGGGTCTCGAGGAACACACGAATTCATTCGATCAATCAAAAACGTGCAACTAGTTCGAGAGTCTCGTTCAGGTGGCGCGTCGACGCGCCAAAACACAGCTCCAGATTATCACGCGTAGTATTACTATATATACACGACCAATCAAAAACGTGGAACTGCTTCGAGGGCCCTCCGCTAAGGTGGCGCGCCGAAACCGGAGAAAAATTGAGGGGTAAATTTATTACTAAGGGGTAAACAGTGAACCCTGCCGGTCGACGGACCTTCGTGCCTTGGTCTAATTCGAGGTGAGGGATTCTCTTTCTATTCCCGATTACACTTTCTGCAGCTACAGTGAGCAGTCCAGTACTATATGTCGATAGGTATACCTCATTGGACCACTCACTGGCTGGTTACTGGCATATGTCCGCTATTGGGAATACAGCTATAAGGAAACGAAGGAAGGAACAGAAGGAACTGCCAGTCATCCGTTGATGTTGCTGTTTAATACATTTGTATCGTTATTTATGAAGTAGAGTTTTACACCAAACAATGGGAGCAGTTCGTGTTATTAACGACGACGGCCAATTCCATGGGGAAATGAGCAATGCGGGTACCAAACTGGTTGTCGTTGACTTCACAGCAACTTGGTAAGAAGAACCATTGAGGTTATCTTTGTAAATTTACTTTAATTTATTTTAACTTTTATTTCTTCAACATCATTTTGTATAAAGTATCACACACTATGAATTCATTTATGTGTATTCTCTAAACTGTACATACAAATAAATAATAACAGTTGTATTTTCATTTACACATATTTTTTCTACTACTATAGTCAGGTGTGGCCCATGCCAGAGAATTGCACCTGTGTTCGAGCAACTTTCAGTGAAATATCTGAATGCGGTTTTTCTGAAGGTTGACGTAGATAAATATGCAGAAACAGCTGCAGGACAAGGTGTAAGCGCGATGCCTACATTTATTTTCTATCGCAATAGAACAAGACTTGGTCTCTGCCAAGGTGCTGATCCTTCTGGGCTTACCCACGTTCGAGGGTTTGTTTAAAGTTTTATTTGCTGACTCTATTATTTACAAAGCTTCATATGGATATTAAGGGAATTAACATCGGCAAAGTTTACTACCTCATTACTACGGTTTATGTAATATGCAGTAAGAAAGGGTGGATTCCAGTCTCCCTATTTGAGTGTTCACCCGGTTTCAAATCGTGGGTCTCGAGGAACACACGAATTCATTCGATCAATCAAAAACGTGCAACTAGTTCGAGAGTCTCGTTCAGGTGGCGCGTCGACGCGCCAAAACACAGCTCCAGATTATCACGCGTAGTATTACTATATATACACGACCAATCAAAAACGTGGAACTGCTTTGAGGGCCCTCCGCTAAGGTGGCGCGCCGAAACCGGAGAAAAATTGAGGGGTAAATTTATTACTAAGGGGTAAACAGTGAACCCTGCCGGTCGACGGACCTTCGTGCCTTGGTCTAATTCGAGGTGAGGGATGGTTCCTTTCGCGTGTCCGTTACACGCGCGGTCAAAACTTACGAACAACAACAAAATCCGGTACCAAGATTCGCACGAAGTTACGTCGCTCACAAAAGTCAGATATCCTCGCTACCGTGTTGTTCCCTGGTCGCGTAATCCCAGAAAACTCAATCGACAGCCCAATGGCACTTTGTGCACTCGCGTACTCACAAATCAAATCCAATAAAACAAAACGTCTAACGTCTTCGTGTGTCCAAGCAGAAATCTCTTGATCTTCACGCGCTTTGTCTTCGCGTGAAGGATAGCACTCCCTCCCTTTAGGCTAATGGGCGGCGATACGCCCTGCGGACGAATCTTTCAACCCAAAGTCTTCGCCACGCGCCTGTTTCGAATATGTCATCGCGACTATTAATAATTTTCATCGTCTCTTGTGGACAATTTATACATCTCGGTCCTACGAAGAGTAACATTCG
>NW_014333996.1:2177-16172 GCF_000341935.2 Cephus cinctus | reverse complement strand
TTCCGCGGATCCCTTAGGCGCCAGGTGCATCCTTGCACCAGCCCGACTCGTCGGGCTTTGAATTTTTAATCCGCGGCGCATCACTTCCGGGAGTCCTCTCGACCGGATGTTCCCGCTAGCTCCTAATCCGACATGGTAGAGGGGAACATGAGGGCGGCGAGCACCTACAGGAATCGGTCGGCTTCTTGCAGAAATAATCGACATGGTGGGATTTGCTTTCAACAATCTACATTTATTTCGTTCTAGGTAAACGATTACAGTCGGGTGGTCTTACGAACGCGACTCGATACAATCCTATCAACGGACGCGGTCGCGGCAGTCGTCCTCTCACGGACGGCTGCAATCTTCACGCGTACGAGTCGGTGGCGGGCCCGTAGCCTCCACTCCGCGTGCCTCGCTGCACCGGCGGATGCGCTTCATCCCCAGCCGGCGCGCGGCTTCGCTCGACAAATGGTAATTGGATGGGACTTACCAGAACTTCCGGTGCACTCGGATTACTCTCTCGTGGTCCCTGGCTTTTCCCTTCTCTTTTTCGGTCTCTCGTCTCTCTCGGGCTGCTCGCTCTCTCCGCGTTGCCACAGTCCCAAAATCCAAAATCGAAGTCAGGGGGAATGCCAAATCGTCCAATTCACTATACCAGTCCAATCACTATCTCACGAAAAACCCAAAAACCCAAAATCGCACACTACTTTTAAAACTCGCTCACTCTCGGTTCACGGTTCAAAACGAAGTGGGCCCCTTTTGGCCCCCCCGGCCCGAGGATTCCTGAAGAATCCCGAGTTCACCCGAACTCGTTCGTTATCTCTCGCCTCGGTCCGCTATCCGTTTTTCGGCGCTCACAGCCTGCCAGTCTCTGGGCGGCGCCGATCTTACCCGAGCGCGCCCGATCGTCAGGCTCGGCGCTGCCGGTTTTCCTCCCCGGCTTCCTCTCGCCCCGAACCTTCGGCGTTGTTGGCATTCTCTCGGCGGCTTTTGTCGGCGGCACGGCTCTCCGTGCGCCTACGCTTTTATGTAACTGGCCGTCCCACGGACGCCACGTTACAATACAAACATAACCTCAAATTGTGTCAAACATGGATCCACCGTTAATGATTAGTACAATTAATTTATTTTTTCCGTCGTACATATATGAAGATGATGATCTGCAGAAAGATTAGATACATAGTAAATCTCTGGTCTCTGCATTCATTAATTTTATATCATGTGTACTTTCCATTCTCAATTCAAACGAGCTTACTTGGAATGTGAGGAATGATCAATATTTTTAGTTCCCGCCACAAACACGCATCGCCCTCACTGACCCACCGTCGTAGGTGAAGCTTTCGTAGCGCGCTGGGAGTTAGTTAATGACGTCAGTTATGACGCCACAAGAGCCGTTAGGAGTGCTACAAAGCGATTTGTGGACCGATACTACAAATGCTTTGAAACGTTCAGAACACCAAGTGGACCGCACACTAAAAAATACAGATACTGTAATGAGGGTCTCCATACCACCTTTGGAAATACCAGCTCTAACATTGAGCTTAGTCACTAACATATGAATTGATAATAGTGGTAGAATCTAGTAAATCACAATGTAATATTTTATAATTACACTTTTTTAAGTTGCGAACTAAATTTTATCAATATGAAAACAACGAAGTAAAACTATGATTGAAGGATACAAGAATATGTAATGTGCTTTTTTACTGTAAAAACGAGGTTATTCATTAATTCTGCAAAAAGTACATACTTGTATAAATATTAAAAAATAGTCTTTATTATTATTAGTTCTTCAGTAGGTCATTTCATTCTCATGTGTTCGTTTCATTAAAATCTTTGGGATGAATAGTCTGAAGACAATAGAATCTCGGAACACAGAGAAGAGGAGGCAATTGTAGTCGAAGTGTGATTGGAATGAGATTCTGTGGGGGAGTATGGAAAAGAAATGTTCAGAGAGCCAGGGTCGACACCATATGATGCAGGAACTATGGTACGTGGATGAAAAGATGAAGGAGCCACCTGCTGTATAAGAAAATTCTGTTGGGCAGGAAAAAGCTGCTGAAATTGAGAATTGTGCTGTGTAGGGAATAATGTACTGGTAGTAGCATGCGTGATACAATCGTGCTTAATTCTTTGAAGAAGATTCAATACTTCACTCCTAAATTCAAGCTTTCTATCCGCGTCTAATTTTCTAACTATGGAAAGCAAACATTTAAAGAAGGAACGGTCTTGATCTTCTGGTTCTGGAGTGATTGGTGTGTTTATGAATTTGAGACACTTTCAAATTGTCTGCAATGTTTAGCTGTACTTTTCTTGCTCTCTGTAGGATTTTTGCATGCAGAAGTGGATGCTGAACTGGGAGTTACAGCAGAGGATGTTGCGGATGCCTCTTTTTGGAAACGCTCTTCTGTTTCATCAGGAGAGTTCAGAGGGTCCCAGCTTGATGTTTCGTTGTCTATGGTTGTCTGAGTAGTAGCTAAACCCGTAGAGTGTTGCAAGAAAGACAGCTACCTCGTATAAATATATTGACGTCCTGGTACTGCTGCTTGCCCAGAATTCGTCCTCTTTCGAATGTCTTTCCCATAATTATCCTTGAGATTTTTCCACTTGCTCATAGACTTTTTCACTAGAAAAAAGATTTCTTTTTTATTTATGTTACAGATACCTCGGAAGCGGATGCAATCTGATAGATCTTTATTATTTGTACCGGCTTGGGCATTCTACGTTGTGCAAAATAGTTAGGAAAGTGTGCTGTACAATTTGGCTAATTTTAAAAAAAGAATGTTTTCCTGCATTCATAGTTGAAAGGTGAGTTCAGATTTTCTCCATCTTTGAAACGAAACGCTAACTTCTCCCATTGCCTTGGCGCCCTCGATGGAAAACACGTTAGAATAGTTAAACCATTCAAAAGCGGATCTTTGTATTTCATCTATAAACATTTTTTTTCCATTGTTCTTATTGGAATAGTGGATGCTAACTATAATTTCATTTACATAGACGTAGGATCGTTTAATAAAGAAGGGGACAGTACTATATTTGAATCCTCCAGTTTCCACAAGAAATTAATTGATAATTCACTGAACATCCCCAAAAGCAAGCCACTTCCCAACACTGAGGATTCAAATATACCTTATCTATTTATAGGAGACAAAGCATTTGGACTATCTGAACACATTATGCACAAAGGAAAAACATTGACCAAGTCAAAACGAATGTTTAATTATCGCTTGAGCAGGGCCCGTCGATACGTTGAATGTGCATTTGGTATACTGTGACACAAATGGCGAATTTTCCACAGACCTATGAATGTGAAAATTGAATTTACTGTTGCAATTATAAAAACTTGCTGCCTTTTTGACAATTATATTCGTTATAGAAACGAGTACGACTTTGAGGTCACTTTGTCCATTAAACGTCTGTATAAAGATAGCAAAATTAATGCATCTAAGTCGATGAAAAGTGGAGCAAGGGTAAATGCTATTAGAAATCAATTTGTTGATTATTTCGAAAGTGATGTTGGCCGAGTTACATGGCAGGAAAATTTTATATGAGTGTTCTAACCTAATTACTTTGCAATATAAAATACTGTCATCATCACTTTTCATAAATATATATCTGATGTAAAAGCAATTAAGTAGCTGAAATTATAATAGATGGAAGTAAATGAAACAATACTTACGAATATTAATCTTCTCCATTTCGGATTTTTCATTATCAATTCTCATAAATTGCTTCGCACACGAAACTCCAAGCTACTTGCTTTTTATTTTTATCGTGGCATTCTTCAATAGAAATATTCCAAATTTTCGGATACTTTTTTATTTCGTTAATAAACAATTCTGTGTCTATTTCATCCATCTTCATTCTTGACCGTGGTTACAACGCAGATAAATACAATGTGCACAAAAACACGTGTATGTACGTACATACCTGGCTCCATTCGTTGTTGAGTACTGTATCACTGATGTCGCGGCACGGCCGATGCGCGGCAAGCCAATATCCGTTGCCGCAGCGGCGAAGCGTCACATGTGCATTACACCATTTTCCCAATACACTCTGTGAACGCAGCGTGCTCGCATCCACTTGCCGCTCGTGTGCACCCAGCCTAAGGTTCAAGGTTAGGGAGGAAAGTTTTGGAAACTTCCTGCATTTTGGAGGACTGCATCCTCCATGCGCAATCATGACAGATAACGTTCGAGGTCAAATCGGCTGAGAGCTGCCGTTGGAAAACTGCACGAACTTACACGGGAATAGGACAGAGTTCATCGAAGCTTCTGAAAACTTCTCGGGGGATGAGGGGAGAGGAATTGACTTAAAACGTCGCGTGTGTGGGCCGCCGACTCTGGGAATGATCCTCTGCGATTTAGCACAGACACGAACCGTTGAAGTATCTAGAATATTTTAAAAGGTTCCTGATCGGTTGCGATTCCTAGAATCGAACGCAAAATTCCCGGAATGTGACACAAAATTTCCGGAATTGAGCGAAAATTCTTGTAATCAAGGGACTTGACAACGTCACTTCCAGAAATTGATGTTTGAGGTTTTCGAATGTCGGTAAATGTCAGTTACAGGAATCGTGGTCCAGAACCGGCACAGCTATACTATTTATGCCTCCACTGCAGAGCCCGTTCGTTCGACTACAAATTTAGGGATTTTTCTGTGATTTATAATGGGTTAATATGATGAATTATTGCTAGATTATATAATGAGCAGATTTGTAGTGACTTATGCACTTGTCATTGTAATGTGATTTCAATATTTTTTGTTACTAGAACAATAATGCATGATCTAAATATAGGTATTTTCTTTTAAGATTGGGCATTCATAGCAATCCTGTACTTGGCGAGGTTTTTTACACGAAAGTGTTTTTGTGGGGCCTTATAATTAGACAATATGGGGAAGAATTTAAAGTAGCAGGGTAATCATTTCTATGCTAAATAAAAACTATGGCTTTGTGATATAATAATCGCGACTATATTCAAGTGTAACTCGTTGCGCGCAAAATTTGTTTTATGTTACCAAGATGTATTTAATTTAATTAATGATAATAGCAAAACCTCTGATAATTTGGTGCAGCTTTGTAAAACTAAATGGTTGTCACGGGAAAGAGCATTTTATATCAATGGGTAGAATAGAAAACAAATTTTTGAAATAGTGTCAACAGGTGACGAAAAATGTTATACTGCAAAGAATACATTCTTATAATAACAGTTGCATAAGACGCTTCCACATATTCCACAACCTCGTGTCTAAAAATGAGGTTGTTGTCATTTCCTGACGATAGGGAAACAAGTTTTCAATTCGGAATGCCGTTATCGCTAAGAATAATGAAGCACTTATAATTTATAATACACTTTACAATACCTCGTCTTTCGATTATACAGGGTGTTCCAAAATTACTTGACCCGGTGGGTATGGCGGTGTTCGGGAGGCTTCATTGATCACGAAAATGACCTTCTTTTTGTCCGGAAGGTCATAGTTTTTAAATGGGAGCAGGTCAAAGATGGCCAATCAGAGCCGTCGTTATGTTACTTTTCAATATATAGGGTGTTCCAAAATTACCTGACCTGGTGGGTATGGCGGTGTTCGGGAGGCTTCACTGATCATGAAAATGACCTTTTTGTCCGGAAGGTCATAGTTTCTAAATGGGAGCAGGTCAAAGTTGACCAATCAGAGCGAGGCGTCAAGAGAAACGAAGGCACCTACGAACTCTGAGTTTTCTTCCCTCGCTTTTGTTTCTCGGTGACTTGTTTCTTGTTTCCAATAGGCATGTCTTCGGCTGACGTTATCCTGCCCGAAGCCACCGAGAAACAAAAGCGAGGGAAGAAAACTCAGAGTTCGTAGGTGCCTTCGTTTCTCTTGACGCCTCGCTCTGATTGGTCAACTTTGACCTGCTCCCATTTAGAAACTATGACCTTCCGGACAAAAAGGTCATTTTCATGATCAGTGAAGCCTCCCGAACACCGCCATACCCACCAGGTCAGGTAATTTTGGAACACCCTATATATTGAAAAGTAACATAACGACGAGCAGGAAGCTCTCGTCGAATGACCGTACATTATTAAGCTATACTAAATAATATTATCTATGCATGATGACATAAATGAAAGAAAACTTTACAATGATGATAATTTTGCTTCGCTTACTTATCTTACTGTTTCTCGAAAACTAAGTTCTTAGTCATGTGCACGATATATGTTTTCAGTAATATTTCTATGAATAGGAAGATTACCAAATATTTAATTTCGTTCACAAATAATTCCTTATACGTACACTGTTAAAAATATGTCTTTAAAAATTTATAAAATGTATATGAAGTTTTCTGAAGAATATAACGTTATCGGTATATAAAAAGAATTAAATATTTTTCTAATAATTATATATACAAATATATTAAATTTACACTATGGTGGGTGAATATATGAAAACAGAATTCAAAAACTAATTGACTGTAGTATGTTAAATTCATATAACAGTTCATGTTCTTATAGGAAATATAATTACTCTAATAAATTAATTTCGATCTACAGTGAGTAAATTTTGATAATGAACTGCAAAACAAAATTCGAAAATAGTCTTAATTTAATTTATTAAGTTTTGTTAGGTTGTTCGCATAGATGTAAAAGATATAAAAAAGTTTTATCTATTTTTTATTATTACTAACTATAATACCAATAATTCAGGTGCAACTTTCATTAAATAAAAATATTTTCACAAATGGAAGAAATATATTTCTCAATTTGCAAATAAAATATTTATAATCTGGACTTAATCCTTGATATAATTTTTCAAAAATTATTTTGCATTCAATTGCATATTTCTTTCTGTTCATAAATCAACAGCGTATAGGGCAGTAAATGAAAAATATTAAAGCATCTAAATTTTTCGTTACTTGATGTATGAGGCATGTTTCGTGAAGTCGACGACAATTCTTAATTGTTTATTGGGTGAATTTCAGATTTCCATAGACGATCCAATAATTTAATATGCATCTTTTACACATATCTTAACCTATAAAAAAACATGGAATAGATTTTTCATTTGTGGCGTGAAATTATTAAAAACGGATCCGTTAATATCCGTTTGAATTGTATCAAAATTTCAAAAAAGGTTATGAATTGCTTTCATAGTTACAAGTAACATAATTTTAGTATACAGATCTTGGAAATTTGAATATGAAATATATTAATTTCCAAATTTAAGTGTTCTTATAAATTAAAAAAAAATTGTGACTAAGAAACGGCTGGATGTCCCAATTTGTAATTTTGCACAAAATTCATATTCTGTCTACAGAATATTAAAAAAATTCCGTAATACCGATATCGGTGGAGCTTTGGTCAGAAAAAATGGTGTATTTTTTTAAAAATAGGTTTAGATCACTCAAAAAAATAAAATTTTTTTTTATTGTAGATACTAAAAAACCAAACTTTCATTTAGTATATTTTTTTGATACGATGCACCGTCTCCGGGATATCAGTGTTCAAAATAAAAAGGACCGAATCCACGTAGCACAGCAAATAAAATCCGGGTGACTGAAGTCTGATGGAATCGCTCATATGTATTTATATTTATGAATTGCTTATATAGAAATTTCCTAATATATCAAACATATGCAAACTGATAGTGACTATTGTAAAATACTTATACCTAAATGCAACATAATTACAGATGTTAAAATAAAATAGCAGAATGGAAAACAGGTTAAATAATAACGAATATAACACAAATAGTAATACTGTAGTAGAAATAAAGTAATGCGCGCTATGTATTTCATTTATAAAATTCAGAAGTTCTTGAATTTATCAACGCTAATCTGTTATAGGGGCAATATGTTTCTACAAGTTTTATAACGGTGTCCGCAGGTCCTTGACCATTTTACTCTTGTATCGACTATAGTGCTGTGTATAATGTATATGAAAAGCGAAGACAAGGTAGTAAGCGTAAGAAAAGACACAAGCAAAAAAGTAGTAACTTGAGGAATTATAGTATTGGCAGTGGAGAAGGAGGAAGAAGAAAGAAAAGCCCATTACCTGACCTCCACTTTGTGGGACTGATTAGTAACGCATAATTTTTTTTGAGTATAGTAAAGTCTATCGGTTAAGCGTAATTATTAGTCGACTAGTATCAACCAACTAAGAGACTACCGGTTTCGGGCCACACAATCTACTTCATTATTACACTTCATTAAACGAGAATCTAAAGGTTATCAAGAATATGAAAAATATCTTATTCGTTTGCTCATCAATAATAACAGTTACTGGCGTCGCCTGTGGTTGGAACCTTGGAAATGGCTTCCGATATCAGTTGACCACCACAGTTCTCTTCGAAGAAGTCGGTCCAATGAAATTCAGCGATGTAGGATTTCAAGTGACTGGTGAACTTATAGTTATTCCCTTGTGGAAGGATCCAAATGATGCCAATACCATTCTCCTTAAAATTGAGGTTTGACTTGAACTTATTCGCTACTTCTCATTGTTAGTTATTAGATATTTAGTGACATGTCAATAATACAATTAGTTTGTTCAGATAAAATTATGTGTTAGACGCTTTTTAACACTAACTCGTTACAATTATTTGTTGACCTTTAAGTAATTTCAAATGGTCTTTCAGCTGGACGATTTTCATTGCTCTATGACTTTTGAACAAACACGTACCGTTAAGTTAAATAATATTAACTATAATTCAATAGCAAAACCAATTTGTTTAAAAGTTATAACATTACAAAAAAAAAACGTGTCACAAATAACAGGTAAAAATGCAGTGTTTCCCCTGGTTCATTAAGTGTGACTATGACAAGGTAGTCATAGTCAAGGTACAATTCATATATTGCTTTAATTACAATAATATATTTTCGTTGCTAATGTGCATGAGCGCCATTTTTTCTTTTCTCATTAAGGGGATATTCTATTTTAGAAATTTGAAAAAGATTGCATTTTTTATTTGCATTTTCTTAAAGTATAGGGCCTTGAAAACGTATTTGTAAAATTTATACCGGAATTTGAAATAAGCAGCATGCGGTAGAATAAAAACTCAATGAGTTTCGGCTATTTCACTCTCTCTTTCTCCGCAATAGAGATTTTTTTGTAGTGCTAAGTCACTAGTTTTCCGCAGCATATAAATCGTTAAGTAATTTTCTTTTAATAAATTCCCCAAAAAACCTATACTTTTGGGGTCTTTACCTTGGTATCTCTCCTTAAGTGATATTTGTAACTTGAACAAATCTAGTTGATATTTGTCATAGTCTGGGTCGTTAACAAATCTAATCGGCCTTCTAACACATCTCAGTAGATACACACCACTTATGGGAGTCACAACAAACCCCCACCACTGTCCCTATGAGTCATAGAGCGCATCGCGCTGTGCCCCCCGCGCTGCACTATGGCGCCACCCCCTCGCCTATGTGGTCGACTCTCCCCACCACCAACCTATGTTGTTGCTCCCCCACCACGCGGGCCTGGTCCTAAGGCCCGAAACTCAGTAGCAGCGGTGTTGCGTGCCCCCAGGGGCCGTATCACGGTCGGTAATTATGCTGTAACCGCCGGTCGGTAACTTTTTAACTACCCTAAGGAGGTAACGTGGTAAAGTAGAATACGGTTCTTTTTTTTGTAAGAAACACCTTATATTATACAAGCATCGTACGCATTGGCGATACTTTTTCGATACTTTTAACTATCGATGGGTGGATATCCAACCCCTAATATTTTACTCGGGATGAACCATCCACATACAACGCATCTGCTTAATACGGCTGGCGTGGGGGGTACCACTGTCTTGACCAACCCTATGAAATCCAGGCCAGCATAAACCCCTACTACGGGCATCTCTTATTTGCAACTATGCAGAAATGTGTGGTCATGGTGGGGAAAAAGACGATGACCCGTGAACCATATTTGCAGCATCTTATTAGTAGAGCGACGACGAGTAGTAGGTGAACAAGTAAAACAAATAAAGAAAAAGAAAAAGTGAAAGTGTAAAAGTGTAAAAGTGAAGTTTGAAATAAAAGTGGTATGTATAACAGCGTTAAGCTGAATCTAGTATCCTCTTTTTATTTGATTAAAAAATTATATGCGGTATCTTTTACTTTTATTTGTAGACAAGTGAGAGGACTGCCCGACCAGGACACCTGTTTTTTGCAGGCTGATTTAAAAAAAAAAAAGAAGAAGAAAGTAGTATGTATTGCAGCTTTAAGCTAGTACTCGTGTTTTTTTTATTTGATTAAAAAATTATATGCGGTATCTTTTACTTTTATTTGTAGACAAGTGAGAGGACTGCCCGACCAGGACACCTGTTTTTTGCAGGCTGATTTAAAAAAAAAAAAGAAGAAGAAAGTAGTATGTATTGCAGCTTTAAGCTAGTACTCGTGTTTTTTTTATTTGATTAAAAAAGTATTGTCTTTCTATCGCCCTTTCGCACTTATTTGTACATAGACGTTAACCAGCAGCAGCACCAGCAGCAGCAGCAGCAGCAGCAGCAGTGCAACTAGTGGGGTGGTACAGACGGGTCCGGTTATTGGAGCGGTAGGTGTTATAATTTTAAGACAATACGTTTATTTAAATTTATTTTTATTTAAAACATTATGACGCTTTTAATACACAGAGATAATGGCACCACGAGCGGCTCTGGAAAGGGGTGGGGACGACGTGGGTAGGAAGCGGGACACCCCGTCGCCCAGGCCGGATGACTTGTTCTATGAGGCATTAAATAATGGGCTGTGCCTCCATGGCTATATTCATGCGTACCGGTGGGAGGAACTGTGTGGGGGGTGTGTGAGCGAGCTGGCACCGGACCTGCAGCCGCTCGGGTATAAGGCTCTCGACCAATCAGGATGATTAGTTCTCGGATTTGGCTATTGTCAAAGCAGTCTGTCTCGGGGCACCGACCGAGGTGTCACGGCCTGGCCCGTGCTCCCGTGCTATCTGTTGATAGTTTTTCTTGCCGTGTTTCGCTACGGTATAGCAAGTTCTCGATTCGTACAGTTCTCGCGTTGTTCTCACGATATCCAACTTTTAATACACAGAGATAATGGCACCACGAGCGGCTCTGGAAAGGGGTGGGGACGACGTGGGTAGGAAGCGGGACACCCCGTCGCCCAGGCCGGATGACTTGTTCTATGAGGCATTAAATAATGGGCTGTGCCTCCATGGCTATATTCATGCGTACCGGTGGGAGGAACTGTGTGGGGGGTGTGTGAGCGAGCTGGCACCGGACCTGCAGCCGCTATACACCTTCCACAGTATGCATTACATACTACTTGACACTGAAATGGAGTTCAACCTGTGTGTCCTCTATTATGTGGCTCATAGAGACACCCTGGTGCGTTTCGGGTACGGGGAGGTTATTACCTTAGGACTTATTACCTCATAAATATTATTATTATTTACGCCATACGCTACATTTAACCTAGAATAGTATTATATATATATATATTCTGTTTTTTTATCATTATACTTATTATTATCATTAAACTTATTTGCTACATGTAACCTACAATAGTATTATTTATATATATATATTGTGACGTGATTTTTCGAATCACGGTCCCAAGGCGGCTCCGGTTACCGATACAGATAACGTTCTCGATTTCTGGTTCTCTTCGGGTCGCCACCCTGCTCAGAAGCTACGCTCTCGGGTTGATTCGTACAGTTATGTCAAGGCTCTCGTAAGATTATGTCAGTGTTTAGTTGAGGCCGAGGTGCTCGAATCTGCCGTGGGGATATAGTCTCGACGTACCGAGTTGCCCGGCAGAGGAGAGTACCCGACGGAGACGTCTCCACGGACCGGCAGAAGCCCGGGTGAGATACCGGCGCCCCGCTGGAGATGGGCAAAGGGCTATAGCTGGCGCCCGCCTGGCTTGCGGATGCACGAACGACGGGTGGACGGCCGAAGGTAACGTAGGTTGGTTCTCGCAGATAGTCGTTCCCGTATGTCTTGCTATCGGTGTCGGGTCAAGTTAAAGAAAATACGTTACAATATATACATATATATATATATATATATATATATACACATGATGTTATACAACCATAATAAAAAAATTACAAAACTATAACCACAATTAATGTAATTAAACGTACAACCCACTCGGCTTTCATGAAACAGGTCTTAACTCGTGTAGCCTGATTTACACCGCGAATATTGTACCCTACCACCACCACCACCACTATAGATCTTATTATCCTGCGCATACTGGCGATCCGCCAAGCGCTTCTTTCGCACAAAAGCGTCGTAGTACTCTCGGGCAATTCTATCGTTTTTCCGCAAATCACCGCTAAACACATTCTGGAAGGCATGCATCCCAAAGCCTGAGGAGAGGTAGTGCAAAAACATCATGCAGAATTGGCCACACACCGTTGACGTCTCGCTCTGAAGCTGCTGAGTGTTCCATCGGAAGGATCGACAGTTCCGTCGGAGTCTCGATGCGTGGTGATGATTCAGCGGTGGTAATCCGTAGCTGTCAAAGTAGTAGCCGTCTCCGTCAGCGTCCACGTACATTGCAACCCAATGTGCTCCTGGATTCGTATGATCGTCCGTGTTAACGATAATAGCAGCGGGTTTCGACCAGTTTCGGGGTATTCTATCAGCTGCGTAGACACCCGTCGTATGCTCCGATATACCGCGAAGACCGAGGTAAAGGTCCAGCGTGTTCATATATGCGGTCCGTTATTTCGAAGCCAGAATTCAAGACGTAACGCCTTGTTCAGAGCACAGGTAAACGATCCCCGTGTCTCCTTACAAGCGTGAACGATACACTCATAATGGTCGCTATTCGGTGGGAAGTCCTCGTATGGTGAATTATTGGGTGTTTCATCCAAATTTATAACCTCCCGGGCCATAACGGTCTGTAGAAAAAGCACGCTCTCCGTACCCCGCGTGTATATGCTCCGCGAAGTACCGGCAATATTTCGGAGATTGGTGTATAACTGTTTGTACGTTACACCGCCGTCGAACCACTCTAGACCATGCCGATAGCGTGTCATGGTGTTGTTTTCGCTTCTGATCACCGGTGGTAATTCGTTGAAATCACAGGGCGGTGAAACGATCCAGTGGCCTATGTATTTTCTTTCCACAGCCACGACGCCGATCTCCTTCGGCGCCAGACGCCCCTCGGAGTCTTTGAAGTATTCGATCTCAATGACAAAATCCATGGTCATGATGCTAACTCGAAGGCGTTCAACGAGAAACTAACGGCGATGCTGACGATCACAGGTGATACCGAGTGCACAAAAGATGATGACGCATACCCCAAATTGCTGACCTATGTATTTTCTTCGATTGTTTAGCCGCCGTAATCTACGACGATCTGCCGCGAGGCGTCGATCTCCAGAACGTTGTCGTACTCTGCGTATACCATACAGTTCACGGTGGTGGCAAGCGGTTCGTCGAAGCGTACCTCAATTCGTACACTACCGTGCTTGATCAGGTTCCAGTGGGTGTTGCTATTTGCCGAGAGATCGGGTGTGAGATCGAAAACGAACAGACAGTAGCCGTCTGCGTAAGCGCTCCTAGATATCGAATTACCCTCGTTGAGGAAGTGTATGCCCGTGCCACTGAAGAGGGTTTGATACGCGTCCACGTGAAGGCCAGATTTGCCGAAATCGGTCTGCAATGCTTTCGAGGGTACTTGAACACCGTCGACGTACAGCGATAAGAAATTAATACAATAGTTTTTAAAATTGAACGGGTTTAGTTGATAGTTGCCATTGAAGGCCTTGTTATCGACGAAACCTATTATAATCCGCTTAGGTAATTAGCCGAGAATCACGTTATCACTAGTGCCACCGTGCAAACCGGCGTGCATTGTCAGCGCCTTCACTTCGACACGCGGGTTTCTTGGTTTTTGACTTTATTTTTTTACTCCTTTTTTTTCGACGCGGAGCAGGCTTCATTCCCGTATGTCGCTTACGCTTGTTAGCGGTTCTTGAGGCGATACTCCTTCCAGCGACGCCGGTGATAGAGTGGGCGCCGCGTGATCGTTTTACAGCTTTATAGCCCGATCCTTTCATGAGCTCGTCA
>NW_014333996.1:925-1090 GCF_000341935.2 Cephus cinctus | reverse complement strand
CAAGGGTATATACTTTAACGGTGAAAACGAGAGCACTTTCATGGCGGCGCACGCGTATTTGTTATCCCTTTGCAGGGGAACCACACGAAGCAAGGGTGTTTGGACGTCTCCGGTGATATACGGCTCGCAGACATCGGTGTAAACAAAAAGCATCTTAGGTAGGGC
>NW_014333996.1:278-756 GCF_000341935.2 Cephus cinctus | reverse complement strand
TCAGGCTAATCGGCTGATCGGCCATCACAACGGGCTTTGCTTTCGATACCACGACCGATTCGGGAAAACCTAGGATGCGTGCCAGAGATCGGCAGACTCTTAGTTCGTGCGGGTCGTCTAGATCTTTATCGGTAGGGACGAACGATACGCTCGCGTAACCACCTCTACAGAGCTCTAATTTCAGACGGCCCTTCATAGCCCTGGTAGCGTTTATTTCGTCAACGAGTGTCTTTACGTCATCGTAAACACCGTGCGTCACGTTAGAACCCGTTATCATAAGACCCACTATCGGTTTTTTGTGGTTCTTCCGCTGTTTGGTACGGGTGGTGACCACGCCCACGTGATCCCAGTCTTTTAGCGCTACGGGCACGTGAAGAAAGGTCATAGGGATCTGTATTTCGACCAGAGCAACAGCCCATGCCCCGTGTAAATCGATCTGATGCGGTAGATGCGTGGTAAAACTGGTAGTTTTATTTTC
>NW_014333996.1:0-198 GCF_000341935.2 Cephus cinctus | reverse complement strand
TACTAGGAAGAACGAGATAAAATTGGTCCTTCATTGTTCTTTAAGCGGGATGCCGGTATCCACGAATTGAATTTCTCGGGGTAACCGACCCAACTGACCAGTACTTTTTGGGCTTTCCTGCGACCGCTTCGTTTTATCACACGATCTATGAGAAACGCGTCCTTTGCGAGGTCCTTGCGGACTCGAACGAGCTCCTCC
>NW_014333995.1:205808-211637 GCF_000341935.2 Cephus cinctus | reverse complement strand
ACTCTTATATCACTACTTGAATTAATATGCTCGACCCGACCAAAGGAATTGGAAGTGTAATACAAGCAGTAAGACAAGCACAATGTAAAGAGGGAGAGAACAGAGTGAAACCAGAAGTTATAAAGGAAGATAAAATTTAAAAAGTCAAGAAATAGAAATGTAAGGAATAGAGTTGCAAAAATAGAGAAGAAACAAGGAAAGAGATAAATGAGAAAGTAAAGAATGAAATATAAAGAAATAAGGAAGTAAAGAAGAAATAAATAAAGAAGAAGAAGAAGGTTGTAAATGGATATAGAAATAAAGAAGCGAGAATAAGGTAATAAGAAAGAAATGAAGAAGTAGAAAAGTAAGGAATAAAGTTATAAAAGTCGAGAAGAAATGAGGAAAGAGATAAATAAGAAAGTGAAGAATGAAAGATAAAGAAATAAGGAAGTAAAGGAGAAATAAATATAAGAATAGAAGAAGGTTCGAAATGTATAAGAGGACTCGATTCCAAGAGACCAGTATAGGAGACCGGCTCGAGGAAGAATGAGCGCTGAGTCCGGCGCTGCCTTCGGCGCTCCCCCACTTCCCGGCTCTCCCCACTCGCCGAGTCTGCGCGACGCATTTGCGCGCAGCTTCGAGTACTTCTAAATGTTCTTTGCCAGAATTCCTGATTTTCAAGTATTAAAATCTAACTCTATTGATTTAATTAATTATTTTAAATTCGAAACATTTAATTTAATAATATTTCAGTTTGAACGCAATTTATTTTCAATACTTTACAAGTTCAGTTCAATTTTGATCTATTCCGTGTATTTTGTGAGATTTTACTTAAGCCCCAATTTTATATTTTGAATAAATTTCGAAATATAATTTTTTACCAACCACAAAAGTGAGACTTGTTCAAGGCTCCAAGGTGGCAGCGTCGACACCAGAATACACACGTTTTAAATTGCCACCAGGTATAAATCCATGCGTCTCATGGATCTCACGAATATCATACGTAGTATTACTATATACATATACTTGACCAAAAATGACGTCGGGTGTTCGTGGGTCCTCCGATCAGGTGGCGCGTCGACATCGAAATAAAACTTGGACCATGAAAATCGGCTCATTGGCAATCTCCCTATATTCATCTCTGCGTGAAGTCCTTTGATCAAGAGCCGTCAACCTTACCTGAGACTGAATTATTTATATTCAATACAGAGAAGCTAACCTGTAGCATATCCATGCCATACAGAGGTGTCGAGTTACGACATAAATAGTCAGCTAAACTTACATTTATAGTAAACATTAATTCCAGTTATTCGGGAAAACTATGTTCGTCAGTTTCATATTGAGAACAGTGAATACTCCCATTGGATTAGTAACAATTATATTCATCTCATGCAAACATTAAGTCCTTTTTCATTATGAAAATTAATGCTGGATAATAAATTCAAGTCATGTACAAGTCTGCCATTAGATTATAAGAAATTAACTGTTATCTTACCATTTAAGTCTGAAATTCTTAAGAGCCTGCCAAAAGACACAAACCATCCATTTTTTTTTGTTCTGAAGATTATTTTCGTCTGCCAACAAAAGTTTTTGTTCAGTACCGATTCTTTGCTGTAAAGGCGAAAAAGGGAAAGATAACGAGTGTTAAGCAGTGAACAGAGAATTTCGTAGTTGCAGTCATACGGAATATTTGCATAAGTAAATTATTGACGGAATTGGGTGAAATAAGTAAATTCTTACAAAAATACATAAGAACCGCATGACTGCAAGCTTGAGACCATTGTAAACATAGACAACAGAGTGACAGTGATTATTCTTAATGTATTTACAAGAGCAGTACAAAGAATAAGTCGATATTACACGTATTTGTTACATAGACTAATAAGTAGTAGATATAAGCAAGTGAACAAATTTAAATATTAATTGAGGCACGTGATATTAAGGCATTTCTACAGAGGACAGATATATATTCGCATACATAGAAGACAGACCGGATAAACTGTGAAAAAACAGAAGGGTATACCGATAAGATTTTGAATTTTCAAATAATAGCGACCGAAGACAGCAATTTCGAGAAA
Organism: Cephus cinctus; assembly: GCF_000341935.2. Classification (NCBI taxonomy): domain Eukaryota; kingdom Metazoa; phylum Arthropoda; class Insecta; order Hymenoptera; family Cephidae; genus Cephus; species Cephus cinctus. The sequence continues at coordinate 209,577 of NW_014333995.1, read as the reverse complement.
GTACAAATACAGAATCGGAATTTTCAACGAATCGACAAAGTTTCGATGCACGTTAATACAAAGTCACAGCGCGTAATACTCTTTGGTCAGAATATCGCACAACTTTTTCTTCACTTTGTATCCTCAGACACTACATTAAGCACCATTCCTTAGATCAACGATCTTATCGATCACCGATCGATCTTCCATGTTTACGAACATATAAAGTACGTTAATGGACATCACAATGAAAATTACATCAGTACTCCAGTGCAATCACAATACATCACACTGAACGTTATCGACCCACAGCTGAAGTGTGTACCGATTATCTGTGCTCAAGATATTTTCGAAATACATATTAGTCAAGGTGTAGACGAGACAGAAATACGTAAGGAGAGATAACAGTGTGTTTGCTGACAAAAAAAGAAGTCGCACCGTCGACGTGTATCTCCGTCATAAACTAACAGGGAGAGAGGTTCGAATGATTTTTGAAAAATGTATAAGTCAACATTGTCAAATGGATACAGTACACGTAAAACGTATAAGGCAATTAGGTAATATCAATCAAATCGATATTTATGTACAGTCATTGACACTCGATCAAAGAGAATTTACGGTATTAGAGTTTACGTCGAGAATCATTCACACAGTCCCCGATCATGCACTTGTAAATTCTTAAGAACGACGTTAAATCACGAATTTCGCAACACAGACAGCTGCATATACCCAATACACAATAATTGTCGACTGGCACAGTTCTCACAGCACAATGATAAATATGCAACACAAAGACAACACGGTTAAGTCGCGAAGGATTTTCATTTGAGGTTAACACCGAGACAGTACGTCGCTGTCTCTAGTATGTAACGAACTCTCAAAACTCCCGTCGTAAGACAGCACCAACTGTTACGCGCGAGTATTCAACTTGACGTTATTTTGAAAAATCTTTAACATTAAAACACAAAACGATCTGACACACGATTAACGTAAAGAGTTAACGGTCGCGAACGAAATTACCTTGTTCTGCAAAATAACGGCCAGTATTTTGAATTCCGCATAACGGATAATCATAACCCTCAAAAGGAATTGTACAAAATAATCGTTAATTACAATAAAAGACACAAAAAGATTATCCTGCATTCCCTCAACGTTCGTATTTTGTCTCTTTTAAAAACTGCACGTCACCAATTGCGCAATCCAACAAGGAAAAGCAATTATTTACCATAATTCCGTTCCCTCGAGATGATCTTTGTAGCGTCACTTTTATCCCTTTTCACAAAACTAATTCTCCCAACAAACGTTACACCTCGTCACGACAGTTTCCGACATGTCTAAGTACAAATTGTATTAAATGAACTGTACATCGGAGACTTACGCGATTCTGCCATAGAAGAATAGTGTCTTTGTAAAATACAACATCGGAGGATTTATTCGTTATACTTTTACTCGATGGAACGGATCACGTTCGTAGGTATCGAAATGATTCGCTGTCGTTTAATGATTTCCCTTAACTGTTTTTCTTTTTCTTCCTCCTTTGCTTAACGGTGGAAGAACAGTGAAGAACATCGAAGCCCATTTGACAATGATACGCGTGTAAAGTTAATTCGGTATACGTGTATTCATTTATATTTCGTACGATCGACTTTCAACATTGTTTTCCGTAATCGAACGGACATCGATTGATCAGTCGTCAATGAGAATCGATTAATAAAATATATATGTATATATGCGATGCCTCGTATCTTTCGTGAATATTGTAAGTGCTCAGGTGCCGATAATAAGTGATGGTAAGTACAGCCCGATATATATTACATATTTACATCCCAGGGAGAAAAACAACGACAGGAACTTCGCGAGTGAAACTCGCGTGCAGCCCGGAAACGATGGATTCCGATTGCGCGCGCGATTCAAACTGTCGGAATTGAAAAAACCTTGTCAAATGAGCTTCGCAGTGATTTAACCATCTCGGCCATCATTAACTTGGTAAATAGTACGTTATTACGTGGGATTCGTTTATTTACATGATTATCGTCTAATCTATACCTGCTCGTGAAAGCCATCACGAGATCTCTTCACTGGCGAGCAATAACAAATAGTGTACTTTTTCCTAATTAACAACAATTATGAGCCTAATACAATAATAATATTATCGTGCGTATTTCGGAAGTCGAAAATTATTCAAAGAACGAAAGAATTAGTTTCGAGGAAAACAACATCTTCACGGTTAACAATTGTGGCATTTTGTAATAAGCGTACAACGTCTTCCGTCAAAAAAAAAAAAACCTATTCACCCCAATTTTCATTTCCCTCGTCGTATTATACGATTGTGTAAAACAAATTGAGCGCGACAAAATACGAAAAAAAAAAACCCAAAGCGTTACCAACAAAGAATCACCAAAGAACCGAGCACTCGCGTAAAGGGAAAGCCGGAACAAAGAAGAAAAGGGAAAAAAAGGTAAAGAAAACAGGAAAAGAAAATGATAGACGCAACAAAGAGAGCCAAAGGTAAACAGCGATGGAATAAGAAGACGTATAAATGAAATACTGCCAAATATAAAAACCAAGTAAAATGTATTCTATGGGCAACATCGCAATAATTATATCATTATGCTGATACATTGAAATATAACCACAATGTTTTACGTGTTTACATGATTGTATGTATATGCGTGTGATGTGCATAGAGCATTATATCAAATAACCATCATTAATCAATAACTCTGATAATTATAATTACCGATCGACAATAGGCAATATGATATTATAATCGTAAGAATCAGTAATAATAATAATAATAATAATAATAATAGTAATAATAGTAGTAACAATAATTGGGTATGTCGAGCACCGAAAAATGAGATACGTACAAATAAAGAGTTGCGATCCTATAATAATATAACATTACTACGTAATAATGTAAAATCAACATTATTCAACCGCATTATATTTATTCGTAAGCGTCGCGCGACGTCGAGCGTGCAGAATCGTATGTCGGGCAGGAAGAAGAAAAGAAAAAAAAAAGAAAAAAGAATTTCAACTTACGCGACTCCTTTCAATTGTCAAAATCGTCAGCAGCCGATGAATCCAAATGTTGGAAAGCGTGGGCGCGCGCGTGAGGGTACGGCGTTAGGGGTGGTATGGGAGGAAGAGCGCCCCCCCCAATGGGCAAGGGGGTTGAAGAGGGGGTAAGTTGGGGGGGTTGTAAATATATCTGTGCGTGTGATAAAAGTATCAGTGTACAGTGCGTGTCTAAAAGTGTATATGCGGAAATCGTTTCCGTGTGCAAATACACGAGAAAGGATCGCGTACGTATGGCTATGACGTAAGAGACCCACTCCCACGCGCGACGCCCCCTGTCACGTGGTGTCAATGACAATAATCAACGACAACGGAACGCGAAACGAGTCTTTGTCTTGAACGCCGCAAGAAGAAGAAAGAAGAATAAGAACGAAGGGAAAAAAAAAAAAAAAGAAAAAGAAGAAGAAAACTTCTCGCAAATCGTTAAGAGCCTACGGGAGTAGTTTTTACGGCTACTTAAAACATAAAAAATTGGTATTTCTTTTAATTAGTCAGTTACGATGGCACTATAATGAGTTATATATATACTTCCTTTACTTTTCGTTCGCTTTAGCAAATCAACTAATAAACTTTAACGCGTAACTAGACTTTTAAACGTACATTATTACTATGTTATTGTTTGTAATCGTTACGTAATAATTATTATGTATCGGATACATGTATGCGTATATGTAATACAGACAACGTTCATTATCAACACCCCCCCACC